>NW_025228058.1:902645-1161169 GCF_018294505.1 Triticum aestivum
GATACACCACCACCACTTCTTAGTAGTCTGTAGGATCATATTCTTGTGTGTTTCTATTGCTGCTAACCATGCCAGGATCACAAGCCGACGAGATTGACTGGGAGAATTTATCGAACAAGGAGCTTCATGATAAGTTTCAGCAAATGATGACTGAACAGGTGCAAGATGTGCTGAACAATTTTGAAGAGGCCATGGAGAAGATCACTGGCCTTGAGAAGACGTTCGAAACAAAGCTCGATAACAAGTTTAATGAATTGCTCGCGCGTCTTCCACCACCACCACCCGCTGCACCTAACGCACCTCTCCAACAACAACAACAACGACTACCTCCACGTCGCGAAGCAGACCTCCGCCGAGCAAGCCGTGTTCCTCTTGCGTTTGGCCAAACTGTTGGTGCTGCTGTTGATACTTCTGTGGCTCCTGCTGCTGATGCGGAGGAGGATGATTATGTGGGAGATTATGAGCATGAGGTTGATCAAAATCAACACTACATGCAGCCACCTGTACCACCACCAGCAGGTCGACCTCAGGTATATATTCGTAATGGTAGGCCTGCACCACCACATCAGGTACGAGATGATGTCCATATTCCTAAACTAAAATTGAATATTCCACCATTTGAGGGTAGATATGTTCCTGATATATATCTTACTTGGGAGTTAGAAACTGAACAACGATTTACATGTTTACAATATCCTGAGGAGAGACGAGTTGCTGCTGCCGTTTGTGCTTTCACTAGTTTTGCATGTGTATGGTGGTCTGAACATTGTAGATTATATCCTATTCCAACTACTTGGGCTGCTTTGAAAACTGCTATGCGTACGCGTTGGGTTCCACCATATTATCAACGTGAATTGCTTCAAAAATTGCAGCGTTTAAGACAAGGGAAAAATTCTGTAGAAGAATATTATCAGGAATTACAAACTGGCATGATTAGATGTGGTATTGTTGAGGAGAATGAAGCTATGCTTGCACGTTTTCTGGGTGGATTAAATAGAGAGATTCAGACCATTCTAGACTATAAGGAGTATACTAATATCACTCGTTTATTCCATCTTGCTTGTAAAGCTGAACGTGAAGTGCAGGATCGACAAGCATTGGCGCGAACTAACTTTTCTGCAGGCCGACCTTCTTCATGGACGCCGCCTGCATCTTCTACTTCAACTGCACCAGCACCTCAATCAGGTGCCTCCTACAGTCGTGATACAAGAAAACAGGAACAACCACCATTATCTGCCAAGAGCGCACCTGCGGGGCCTGCACGGCGTTCTTCTTCTTCCATGGCATCAACAGGGCACACAAGTGATATTATTTGTCGTCGTTGTAAGGGAGGAGGTCATTATGCGAGGGAATGCAAATCTCCGCGTGTGATGATTGCTACCGCGGATGGTGGATATGAGTCCGCTAGTGACTATGATGAGGAGACATTGGCTCTTATTACACGTGAAGAACATGGTGGAGATGATTCTGATCATGAGACGCAATACATGGCTCCTGAAGACGCTGACAGGTATGAATGTTTAGTTGCTCAACGTGTTTTGAGTGTGCAGGTCACACAAGCTGAGCAAAATCAGAGGCACAATTTGTTCCATACCAAGGGAGTTGTGAAGGAACGTTCTGTGCGCGTCATAATAGACGGAGGGAGCTGCAACAACTTGGCTAGCATGGAGATGGTGGAGAAGCTTTTTCTCACCACAAGACCACATCCACATCCTTACTACATCCAATGGTTCAACAACAGCGGCAAGGTTAAGGTAACACGTACTGTTCGTGTGCATTTTAGTATCTCTACATATGCTGATTATGTTGATTGTGATGTGGTACCTATGCAAGCATGTTCCTTATTACTTGGTAGACCTTGGCAATTTGATAAAAATTCTGTACACCATGGTAGAAACAATCACTATACTCTTGTTCATAAGGATAAAAATATTACTTTGCTTCCTATGACTCCTGATTCCATTTTGAAAGATGATATTAATAGAGCTAATAAAGCAAAACAGGAGACGAATAAGAGTGAAAATCAGATTGTGGCAAAAGAATTTGAGCAACAAATGAAGCCTAATAATAAACCATCTAGTGTTGCTTCTGAAATTAAATTGAAAAGTGCATGTTTATTTGCCACCAAATCTGATATTGATGAGCTAGATTTCAGCAAATCTGTTTGCTATGCTTTTGTGTTCAAAGAGGCATTATTTTCATTCGAGGACGTGCCTTCCTCTTTGCCTCCTGCTGTCACTAACATTTTGCAGGAGTTCGCTGACGTCTTTCCACAAGACGTGCCACCGGGATTACCGCCTATTCGAGGGATTGAGCATCAAATTGACTTAATTCCCGGTGCTTCACTGCCAAACCGTGCACCATACCGTACCAATCCAGAGGAGACGAAGGAGATTATGCGTCAAGTACAAGAGCTTCTCGACAAAGGTTATATACGCGAATCCCTTAGTCCTTGTGCTGTTCCTATTATTCTAGTGCCGAAAAAGGATGGTACATCACGTATGTGTGTTGATTGTAGAGGCATTAATAATATTACTATTCGTTATCGTCATCCTATTCCTAGGCTAGATGATATGCTTGATGAATTGAGTGGCTCTACAATATTCTCCAAAGTTGATTTGCGTAGTGGCTACCATCAAATTCGTATGGAATTGGGAGATGAATGGAAAACAGCATTTAAAACTAAGTTTGGATTATATGAGTGGTTAGTCATGCCTTTTGGGTTAACTAATGCACCTAGTACTTTCATGAGATTAATGAACGAAGTTTTACGTGCTTTCATTGGACGATTTGTGGTAGTTTACTTTGATGACATACTGATTTATAGCAGATCTTTGGAAGAACATTTGGAACATTTACGTGCTGTTTTTATTGCTCTACGTGATGCACGTTTGTTTGGTAACCTTGGGAAGTGCACCTTTTGCACCGACCGAGTATCTTTTCTTGGCTATGTTGTTACTCCACAGGGAATTGAAGTTGACAAAGCCAAGATTGAAGCTATTGAGAGTTGGCCGCAGCCCAAAACGGTCACACAAGTGAGGAGTTTTCTTGGCCTCGCTGGATTCTATAGGCGTTTTGTGAGAGATTTCAGCACCATTGCTGCACCTCTCAACGAGCTTACGAAGAAGGATGTGCCTTTTGTTTGGGGTACCGCACAGGAAGAAGCCTTCACGGTATTGAAAGATAAGTTGACACATGCTCCTTTACTCCAACTTCCTGATTTTAATAAGACTTTTGAGCTTGAATGTGATGCTAGTGGAATTGGATTAGGAGGTGTGTTATTACAAGATGGCAAACCTGTTGCATACTTTTCTGAAAAATTGAGTGGGCCTACTCTGAATTATTCTACTTATGATAAAGAATTATATGCTCTTGTTCGGACTTTAGAAACATGGCAACATTATTTATGGCCCAAAGAATTTGTTATACATTCTGATCATGAATCTTTGAAACATATTAAAAGTCAAGCTAAACTGAATCGTAGACATGCTAAATGGGTTGAATTCATTGAGACTTTCCCTTATGTCATTAAACACAAGAAGGGAAAAGAAAATGTTATTGCTGATGCATTGTCTCGTCGCTATACTATGCTTTCACAACTTGACTTCAAAATATTTGGTTTAGAGACCATCAAAGATCAATATGTGCATGATGCTGATTTTAAAGATGTAATGCAGAATTGTAAAGAAGGAAGAATGTGGAACAAGTTTGTCGTTAACGATGGATTTGTGTTTCGTGCTAACAAGTTATGCATTCGAGCTAGCTCTGTTCGTCTTTTGTTGTTGCAGGAGGCGCATGGAGGAGGATTAATGGGACACTTTGGCGTGAAGAAGACGGAGGACGTACTTGCTACACATTTCTTTTGGCCAAAGATGAGACGGGATGTTGAGCGTTTTATTGCTCGATGCACTACATGTCAAAAAGCTAAGTCACGACTCAATCCTCATGGTTTATATATGCCTTTGCCTGTACCTAGTGTTCCTTGGGAGGATATATCTATGGACTTTGTTTTAGGTTTACCTCGAACAAAGAAGGGGAGGGATAGCATATTTGTTGTCGTGGATAGATTCTCGAAAATGGCACACTTTATACCATGTCATAAAAGCGATGATGCTGTTAATGTAGCTGATTTGTTCTTTCGTGAAATTATTCGCTTGCATGGTGTGCCAAATACTATTGTTTCAGATCGTGATACTAAATTTCTTAGCCACTTTTGGAGATGTTTATGGGCTAAGTTGGGGACTAAACTGCTTTTTGGTACTACTTGTCACCCCCAAACTGATGGACAAACTGAAGTAGTCAATAGAACGTTGTCTACTATGCTTAGGGCTGTTTTGAAGAATAATAAGAAAATGTGGGAGGAATGCTTGCCTCATATTGAATTTGCTTATAATCGTTCATTGCATTCTACTACTAAGATGTGCCCTTTTGAAGTTGTGTATGCTTTCCTACCTCGTGCACCTATTGATTTGTTGCCTCTTCCATCTTCGGAGAAGGTTAATTTTGATGCTAAACAACGTGCTGAATTTATTTTAAAAATGCATGAGTTAACTAAGGAAAACATTGAGCGTATGAATGCTAAATATAAACTTGCTGGAGATAAGGGTAGAAAACATGTTGTGTTTGCACCTGGAGATCTTGTTTGGTTACATTTGCGTAAGGATAGATTTCCTGATTTGCGCAAATCAAAGCTAATGCCACGTGCTGATGGTCCCTTTAAGGTGTTAGAGAAAATAAATGATAATGCATATAAACTTGAGCTGCCTGCAGATTTTGGGGTTAGTCCCACTTTTAACATTGCAGATTTGAAGCCTTATTTGGGTGAGGAAGATGAACTTCCGTCGAGGACGACTTCATTTCAAGAAGGGGAGGATGATGAGGACATCAATACAATTGTTACACCCACATCCCCTGCTGCTATACATACTGGACCAATTACTAGAGCTCGTGCACGCCAACTAAATTACCAGGTACTTTCGTTTCTTGGTAATGATTCTAATGTTCATGAGAATATGATGGTGCCTAAATTGGATACATTTGTTTTGCTTACAAATGAAGGGTCTAGCTTGGAGAAGGATGAACATTGGAGCAAGAACAAGCATGGAGATGATGGCATGCGCAAGGGGAACAAGAACGGGGTTACAAGTGATGATTTCAGGACTTTGAAGCCACCATAATGGGTGCATGAAGCCTTGGACGAAATATACAAGATGCCACTTCATAAATTTCGTCCCGAGGCTATTTTAGGTGCTGCGTCACCTTATTATTGGGCCAGGCCCATGTAATTTCGAAATACATAAGTATAGGCTATTTTTAGAGTCCGTATGTGTGGGGAAACAAGAGATAGGGTTGATTTCGGACCCCTCCACCAAGGGCCACGAAATTCCCCCCTCTTCCTCCATATATACAGCCCTTAGGGCATCGTTTAGACTTTGGGTTTTGTTTAGATTAAAAGTTCGCCATAGCTGCAACTTCGCGTACTTCGTTTGTGTTCAACGACCAGACAAAGGCGTCACAGAACCCCACCTTGATCAATAAAGCTTTCATCTTATATTCGCAATATCCAGATTGCAATCTCAGTTTCTTGCTTGTTCTTCGTTTGCACGCAGGAAACAGATCCTCGTGGTCAGGTTGATCGTGCTCCGGCGTGGTCAATAACCTCTCGGAGTTGGTTTAGCGATTGCTAAGGCACGACGTCCTCGCACGTTCGTAGTCAGATCGTCAAAGTCGACTTCCACCAAAGCGAAATCCATCATCTCATCGAAAGACGGGACACCTCTGCCTCTATCACAACGGTTGCTGATCACTGCCTGCTGCTGGGTAAGAACTGGTAAGAATTTGAGATTTGCTTGACGGATTTGTGACACCCGCCACCACCACCACTTGTTAGTAGTCTGTAGGATCATATTCTTGTGTGTTTCTATGGCTGCTAACCATGCCTGGATCACAAGTCGACGAGACTGACTGGGAGAACTTGACGAACAAGGAGCTTCATGATACGTTTCAGCAAATGATGAGTGGACAGGTGTAAGATGTGATAAACAGATTTGAAGAGGCCATGGAGAAGATAGATGGCATGGAGAAGACGTTTGAAACAAAGCTCGATAACAAGTTTGCTGAATTGCTTTCGCGTCTTCCACTACCACCACCGGCTGCTCCTGCCGCACCTCTGCAACAACAGCAACAACATCGACTACCTCCACGTCGGGAAACAGCCCTCCGCCGAGCGAGCCATGTCCCTCTTCAGTCGGGCCAAACTGCTGGTGCTGCTGTTGATACTTCTGTGGCTCCTACTGCTGATGTGGAGGAGGATGATTATGTGGGAGATTGAGGATGAGGTTGGTCAAAATCAGAACTACGTGCCACCACCAGCACAGCAACCACCAGGTCGTCCACATGCAAATAATGGCAATGGTAGGGCTCACCCTCAGGTACGAGATCATGACCATCTCCCTAAACTAAAATTGAATATTCCACCATTTGAGGGTAGATATGTTCCTGATATATATCTTACTTGGGAGTTAGAAACTGAACAACGATTTACATGTTTACAATATCCCGAGGAGAGACGTGTTCCTGCTGCTATTTGTGCTTTCACTAGTTTTGCATGTGTTTGGTGGTCTGAGCATTGTAGATTATATCCTATTCCGGCTACTTGGGCTGCTTTGAAAACTGCTATGCGTATTCGTTGGGTTCCACCATATTATCAACGTGAATTACTACAAAAATTGCAGCACTTAAGACAGGGAAAAAATTCTGTAGAAGAATATTATCAGGAATTACAAACTGGCATGATTAAATGTGGTATTGTTGAGGAGAATGAAGCTATGCTTGCACGTTTTATGGGTGGATTAAATAGAGAGATTCAGACGATTCTAGAGTATAAGGAGTATACTAATATCACTCGTTTATTCCATCTTGCTTGTAAAGCTGAACGTGAAGTGCAGGATCGACAGGAATTGGCGCGGAGTAACTTTTCTGCAGGTCGACCTTCATCATGGACACCACGTGCATCATCTACTTCCACACGTTCTACTACGCCGGCGCCTCCGTCGGCTGCCACCTCCAACCGTGATACAATAAAGCAGGCACAATCACAACTATCTGCCAAGAGCACACCTTTTGGGCCTGCAAAGAGCTCTTCTTCATCCATGGCATCAACAGGGCAAACACATGATATTATTTGTCGACGTTGCAAGGGTGGAGGTCATTATGCGAGAGAATGCCCATCTAAGCGTGTGATGATTGTTACTGAGGATGGTGGGTATGAGTCCGCTAGTGACTATGATGAGGAGACTTTGGCTCTTATTACACGTGAAGAACACGGTGGAGACGATTCTGATCATGAGACGCAATACATGGCTCCTGAAGATGCTGACAATTATGAATGTTTAGTTGCTCAACGTGTTTTGAGTGTGCAGGTTACACAAGCTGAGCAAAATCAGAGGCATAATTTGTTCCATACAAAGGGAGTTGTGAAGGAACGTTCTGTTCGCGTGATCATAGATGGAGGGAGCTGCAATAACTTGGCTAGCATGGAGATGGTGGAGAAGCTATCTCTCACCACAAGACCACATCCACATCCTTACTACATCCAATGGTTCAACAACAGCGGCAAGGTTAAGGTAACACGTACTGTTCGTGTGCATTTTAGTATCTCTACATATGCTGATTATGTTGATTGTGATGTGGTACCTATGCAAGCATGTTCCTTATTACTTGGTAGACCATGGCAATTTGATAAAAATTCTGTACACCATGGTAGAAACAATCAGTATACTCTTGTTCATAACGATAAAAATATTACTTTGCTTCCTATGACTCCTGATTCCATTTTGAAAGATGATATTAATAGAGCTAATAAAGCAAAACAGGAGACAAATAAGAGTGAAAATCAGATTGTGGCAAAAGAATTTGAGCACCAAATGAAGCCTAATAATAAACCATCTACTGTTGTTTCTGAAATTAAATTGAAAAGTGCATGTTTTGATGAGGACATCAATACAATTGTTACACCCACAGCCCCTGCTGCTATACATACTGGACCAATTACTAGAGCTCGTGCACGCCAACTAAATTACCAGGTACTTTCGTTTCTTGGTAATGATTCTAATGTTCATGAGAATATGATGCTGCCTAAATTGGATACATTTGTTTTGCTTACAAATGAAGGGCCTAGCTTGGAGAAGGATGAACATTGGAGCAAGAACAAGAATGGAGTTACAAGTGATGATTTCAGGACTTTGAAGCCACCATAATGGGTGCATGAAGCCTTGGACGAAATATACAAGATGCCACTTCATAAATTTCGTCCCGAGGCTATTTTAGGTGCTGCGTCACCTTATTATTGGGCCAGGCCCATGTAATTTCGAAATATATAAGTATAGGCTATTTTTAGAGTCCGTATGTGTGGGGAAACAAGAGATAGGGTTGATTTCGGACCCCTCCACCAAGGGCCACGAAATTCCCCCCTCTTCCTCCATATATGCAGCCCTTAGGGCATCGTTTAGACTTTGGGGGTTTTGTTTAGATTAAAAGTTCGCCATAGCTGCAACTTCGCATACTTCGTTTGTGTTCAACGACCAGACAAAGGCGTCACAGAACCCCACCTTGATCAATAAAGCTTTCATCTTATATTCGCAATATCCAGATTGCACTCTTAGTTTCTTGCTTGTTCTTCGTTTGCTCGCAGGAAACAGACCCTCGTGGTCAGGTTGATCGTGCTCCGGCGTGGTCAATAACCTCTCAGAGTTGGTTTAGCGATTGCTAAGGCGCGACGTCCTCACACGTTCGTAGTCGGATCGTCAAAGTCGACTTCCACCAAAGCGATATCCATCATCTCATCGAAAGACGGGACACCTTTGCCTCTATCAAGTTTGCTTGCCACCAAATCTGATATTGATGAGCTAGATTTTAGCAAATCTGTTTGCTATGCTTTTGTGTGCAAAGAGGCATTATTTTCATTCGAGGACGTGCCTTCCTCTTTGCCCCCTGCTGTCACTAACATTTTGCAGGAGTTCGCAGACGTCTTTCCACAAGACGTGCCACCGGGATTACCACCTATTCGAGGGATTGAGCATCAAATTGACTTAATTCCCGGTGCTTCGCTACCCAACCGTGCACCATACTGTACCAATCCAGAGGAGACGAAGGAGATTATGCGTCAAGTACAAGAACTGCTCGACAAAGGTTATATACGCGAAACCCTTAGTCCTTGTGTTGTTCCTATCATTTTAGTGCCGAAAAAGGATGGTACGTCACGTATGTGCGTTGATTGTAGAGGCATTAATAATATTACTATTCGTTATCGTCATCCTATTCCTAGGCTAGATGATATGCTTGATGAATTGAGTGGCTCTACAATATTCTCCAAAGTTGATTTGCGTAGTGGATACCATGAAATTCGTATGAAATTGGGTGATGAATGGAAAACAGCATTTAAAACTAAGTTTGGATTATATGAGTGGTTAGTCATGCCTTTTGGGTTAACTAATGCACCTAGTACTTTCATGAGGTTAATGAACGAAGTTTTACGTGCTTTCATTGGACGATTTGTGGTAGTTTACTTTGATGACATATTGATTTATAGCAAATCTTTGGAGGAACATTTGGAACATTTACGTGCTGTTTTTATTGCTCTACGTGATGCACGTTTGTTTGGAAACCTTGGAAAGTGCACCTTTTGCACCGACCGAGTATCTTTTCTTGGCTATGTTGTTACTCCACAGGGAATTGAAGTTGATAAAGCCAAGATTGAAGCTATTGAGAGTTGGCCGCAGCCCAAAACGGTCACACAAGTGAGGAGTTTCCTTGGCCTCGCTGGTTTCTATAGGCGTTTTGTGAGAGATTTCGGCACCATTGCTGCACCTCTCAACGAGCTTACAAAGAAGGATGTGCCTTTTGTTTGGGGTACCGCACAGGAAGAAGCTTTCACGGTATTGAAGGATAAGTTGACACATGCTCCTTTACTCCAACTTCCTAATTTCAATAAGACTTTTGAGCTTGAATGTGATGCTAGTGGAATTGGATTAGGAGGTGTGTTATTACAAGATGGAAAACCTGTTGCATACTTTTCTGAAAAATTGAGTGGGCCTAGTCTGAACTATTTTACTTATGATAAAGAATTATATGCTCTTGTTCGGACCTTAGAAACATGGCAACATTATTTATGGCCCAAGGAATTTGTTATACATTCTGATCATGAATCTTTGAAACACATTAAAAGTCAAGCAAAACTGAACCGTAGACATGCTAAATGGGTTGAATTCATTGAGACTTTCCCTTATGTCATTAAACACAAGAAGGGTAAAGAAAATGTTATTGCTGATGCTTTCACAACTTGACTTTAAAATATTTGGTTTGGAGACCATCAAAGATCAATATGTTCATGATGCTGAATATAAAGATGTATTGCAGAATTGTAAGGAAGGGAGAACTTGGATCAAGTTCGTTCTTAACGATGGATTTGTGTTTCGTGCTAACAAGCTATGCATTCCAGCTAGCTCCGTTCGTCTTTTGTTGTTGCAGGAGGCGCATGGAGGAGGATTAATGGGACACTTTGGCGTCAAGAAGACGGAGGATATACTTGCTACACATTTCTTTTGGCCAAAGATGAGACGGGATGTTGAGCGTTTTGTTGCTCGCTGCACTACATGTCAAAGAGCTAAGTCACGACTCAATCCTCATGGTTTATATATGCCTTTGCCTGTACCTAGTGTTCCTTGGGAGGATATATCTATGGACTTTGTTTTAGATTTACCTCGAACAAAGAAGGGGAGGGATAGCATATTGGTTGTCGTGGATAGGTTCTCGAAAATGGCACACTTTGTACCATGTCATAAAAGCGATGATGCTGTTAATGTTGCTGATTTGTTCTTTCGTGAAATTATTCGCTTACATGGTGTGCCAAATACTATTGTTTCAGATCGTGATACTAAATTTCTTAGCCACTTTTGGAGATGTTTATGGGCTAAGTTAGGGACTAAGCTGCTTTTTAGTACTACTTGTCACCCCCAAATTGATGGACAAACTGAAGTAGTCAATAGAACATTGTCTACTATGCTTAGGGCTGTTTTGAAGAATAACAAGAAAATGTGGGAAGAATGCTTGCCTCATATTGAATTTGCTTATAATCGTTCATTGCATTCTACTACTGATAGAGGCTAAGGTGTCCCGTCTTTCGATGAGATGATGGATATCGCTTTGGTGGAAGTCGACTTTGACGATCCGACTACGAACGTGCGAGGACGTCGCGCCTTAGCAATCGCTAAACCAACTCCGAGAGGTTATTGACCACGCCGGAGCACGATCAACCTGACCACGAGGGTCTGTTTCCTGCGAGCAAACGAAGAACAAGCAAGAAACTAAGATTGCAATCTGGATATTGCGAATATAAGATGAAAGCTTTATTGATGAAGGTGGGGTTCTGTGACGCCTTTGTCTGGTCGTTGAACACAAACGAAGTACGCGAAGTTGCAGCTATGGCGAACTTTTAATCTAAACAAAACCCAAAGTCTAAAGGATGCCCTAAGGGCTGTATATATGGAGGAAGAGGGGGGAATTTCGTGGCCCTTGGTGGAGGGGTCCGAAATCAACCCTATCTCTTGTTTCCCCACACATACGGACTCTAAAAATAGCCTATACTTATGTATTTCGAAATTACATGGGCCTGGCCCAGTAATAAGGTGACGCAGCACCTAAAATAGCCTCGGGACGAAATTTATGAAGTGGCATCTTGTATATTTCGTCCAAGGCTTCATGCACCCATTATGGTGGCTTCAAAGTCCTGAAATCATCACTTGTAACTCCGTTCTTGTTCCCCTTGCGCACGCCATCATCTCCATGCTTGTTCTTGCTCCAATGTTCATCCTTCTCCAAGCTAGGCCCTTCATTTGTAAGCAAAACAAATGTATCCAATTTAGGCAGCATCATATTCTCATGAACATTAGAATCATTACCAAGAAACGAAAGTACCTGGTAATTTAGTTGGCGTGCACGAGCTCTAGTAATTGGTCTAGTATGTATAGCAGCAGGGGCTGTGGGTGTAACAATTGTATTGATGTCCTCATCATCCTCCCCTTCTTGAAATGAAGTCGTCCTCGACGGAAGTTCATCTTCCTCACCCAAATAAGGCTTCAAATCTGCAATGTTAAAAGTGGGACTAACCCCAAAATCTGCAGGCAGCTCAAGTTTATATGCATTATCATTTATTTTCTCTAACACCTTAAAGGGACCATCAGCACGTGGCATTAACTTTGATTTGTGCAAATCAGGAAATCTATCCTTACGCAAATGTAACCAAACAAGATCTCCAGGTGCAAACACAACATGTTTTCTACCCTTATCTCCAGCAAGTTTATATTTAGCATTCATGCGCTCAATGTTTTCCTTAGTTAACTCATGCATTTTTAAAATCAATTCAGCACGTTGTTTAGCATCAAAATTAACCTTCCCCGAAGATGGAAGAGGCAACAAATCAATAGGTGCATGAGGTAGGAAACCATACACAACTTCAAAAGGGCACATCTTAGTAGTAGAATGCAATGAACGATTATAAGCAAATTCAATATGAGGCAAGCATTCCTCCCACATTTTCTTATTATTCTTCAAAACAGCCCTAAGCATAGTAGACAACGTTCTATTGACTACTTCAGTTTGTCCATCAGTTTGGGGGTGACAAGTAGTACTAAAAAGCAGTTTAGTCCCCAACTTAGCCCATAAACATCTCCAAAAGTGGCTAAGAAATTTAGTATCACGATCTGAAACAATAGTATTTGGCACACCATGCAAGCGAATAATTTCACGAAAGAACAAATCAGCAACATTAACAACATCATCGCTTTTATGACATGGTATAAAGTGTGCCATTTTCGAGAATCTATCCACGACAACAAATATGCTATCCCTCCCCTTCTTTGTTCGAGGTAAACCTAAAAAAAAGTCCATAGATATATCCTCCCAAGGAACACTAGGTACAGGCAAAGGCATATATAAACCATGAGGATTGAGTCGTGACTTAGCTTTTTGACATGTAGTGCAGCGAGCAATAAAACGCTCAACATCCCGTCTCATCTTTGGCCAAAAGAAATGTGTAGCAAGTACGTCCTCCGTCTTCTTCACGCCAAAGTGTCCCATTAATCCTCCTCCATGCGCCTCCTGCAACAACAAAAGACGAACGGAGCTAGCTGGAATGCATAGCTTGTTAGCACGAAACACAAATCCATCGTTAACAACAAACTTGTTCCACATTCTTCCTTCTTTACAATTCTGCATTACATCTTTAAAATCAGCATCATGCACATATTGATCTTTGATAGTCTCCAAACCAAATATTTTGAAGTCAAGTTGTGAAAGCATAGTATAGCGACGAGACAATGCATCAACAATAACATTTTCTTTTCCCTTCTTGTGTTTAATGACATAAGGGAAAGTCTCAATGAATTCAACCCATTTAGCATGTCTACGATTCAGTTTAGCTTGACTTTTAATATGTTTCAAAGATTCATGATCAGAATGTATAACAAATTCTTTGGGCCATAAATAATGTTGCCATGTTTCTAAAGTCCGAACAAGAGCATATAATTCTTTATCATAAGTAGAATAATTCAGACTAGGCCCACTCAATTTTTCAGAAAAGTATGCAACAGGTTTGCCATCTTGTAATAACACACCTCCTAATCCAATTCCACTAGCATCACATTCAAGCTCAAAAGTCTTATTAAAATCAGGAAGTTGGAGTAAAGGAGCATGTGTCAACTTATCTTTCAATACCGTGAAGGCTTCTTCCTGTGCGGTACCCCAAACAAAAGGCACATCCTTCTTTGTAAGCTCGTTGAGAGGTGCAGCAATGGTGCTGAAATCTCTCACAAAACGCCTATAGAATCCAGCGAGGCCAAGAAAACTCCTCACTTGTGTGACCGTTTTGGGCTGCGGCCAACTATCAATAGCTTCAATCTTGGCTTTGTCAACTTCAATTCCCTGTGAAGTAACAACATAGCCAAGAAAAGATACTCGGTCGGTGCAAAAGGTGCACTTCCCAAGGTTACCAAACAAACGTGCATCACGTAGAGCAATAAAAACAGCACGTAAATGTTCCAAATGTTCCTCCAAAGATCTGCTATAAATCAATATGTCATCAAAGTAAACTACCACAAATCGTCCAATGAAAGCACGTAAAACTTCGTTCATTAATCTCATGAAAGTACTAGGTGCATTAGTTAATCCAAAAGGCATGACTAACCACTCATATAATCCAAACTTAGTTTTAAATGCTGTTTTCCATTCATCTCCCAATTTCATACGAATTTGATGGTAGCCACTACGCAAATCAACTTTGGAGAATATTGTAGAGCCACTCAATTCATCAAGCATATCATCTAGCCTAGGAATAGGATGACGATAATGAATAGTAATATTATTAATGCCTCTACAATCAACACACATACGTGATGTACCATCCTTTTTCGGCACTAGAATAATAGGAACAGCACAAGGACTAAGGGATTCGCGTATATAACCTTTGTCGAGAAGCTCTTGTACTTGACACATAATCTCCTTCGTCTCCTCTGGATTGGTACGGTATGGTGCACGGTTTGGCAGTGAAGCACCGGGAATTAAGTCAATCTGATGCTCAATCCCTCGAATAGGCGGTAATCCCGGTGGCACGTCTTGTGGAAAAACGTCAGCGAACTCCTGCAAAATGTTAGTGATAGCAGGAGGCAAAGAGGAAGGCACGTCCTCGAATGAAAATAATGCCTCTTTGCACACAAAAGCATAGCAAACAGATTTGTTGAAATCTAGCTCATCAATATCAGATTTGGTGGCAAATAAACATGCACTTTTCAATTTAATTTCAGAAGCAACACTAGATGGTTTATTATTAGGCTTCATTTGTTGCTCAAATTCTTTTGCCACAATCTGATTTTCACTCTTATTCTTCTCCTGTTGTGCTTTATTAGCTCTATTAATATCATCTTTCAAAATGGAATCAGGAGTTATAGGAAGCAAAGTAATATTTTTATCCTTATGAACAGGAGTATAGTGATTGTTTCTACCATGGTGTACAGAATTTTTATCAAATTGCCATGGTCTACCAAGTAATAAGGAACATGCTTGCATAGGTACCACATCACAATCAACATAATCAGCATATGTAGAGATACTAAAATGCACACGAACAGTACGTGTTACCTTAACCTTGCCGCTGTTGTTGAACCATTGGATGTAGTAAGGATGTGAATGTGGTCTTGTGGTGAGAGAAAGCTTCTCCACCATCTCCATGCTAGCCAAGTTGTTGCAGCTCCCTCCGTCTATTATGACGCGCACAGAACATTCCTTCACAACTCCCTTGGTATGGAACAAATTGTGCCTCTGATTTTGCTCAGCTTGTGTGACCTGCACACTCAAAACACGTTGAGCAACTAAACATTCATACCTGTCAGCGTCTTCAGGAGCCATGTATTGCATCTCATGATCAGAATCATCTCCACCATGTTCTTCACGTGTAATAAGAGCCAATGTCTCCTCATCATAGTCACTAGCGAACTCATATCCACCATCCGCGGTAGCAATCATCACACGCGGAGATTTGCATTCCCTCGCATAATGACCTCCTCCCTTACAACAACGACAAATAATATCACTTGTGTGCCTTGTTGATGCCATGGAAGAAGAAGAACGCTGTGCAGGCCCCGCAGGTGCGCTCTTGGCAGATAATGGTGGTTGTTCCTGTTTTCTTGTATCACGGCTGTAGGAAGCACCTGATTGAGGTGCTGGTGCAGTTGAAGTAGATGATGCACGCGGCGTCCATGAGGAAGGTCGGCCTGCAGAAAAGTTAGTTCGCGCCAATGCTTGTCGATCCTGCACTTCACGTTCAGCTTTACAAGCAAGATGGAATAAACGAGTGATATTAGTATACTCCTTATAGTCTAGAATGGTCTGAATCTCTCTATTTAATCCACCCAGAAAACGTGCAAGCATAGCTTCATTCTCCTCAACAATACCACATCGAATCATGCCAGTTTGTAATTCCTGATAATATTCTTCTACAGAATTTTTTCCTTGTCTTAAACGCTGCAATTTTTGAAGCAATTCACGTTGATAATATGGTGGAACCCAACGCGTACGCATAGCAGTTTTCAAAGCAGCCCAAGTAGTTGGAATAGGATATAATCTACAATGTTCAGACCACCATACACATGCAAAACTAGTGAAAGCACAAACAGCAGCAGCAACTCGTCTCTCCTCAGGATATTGTAAACATGTAAATCATTGTTCAGTTTCTAACTCCCAAGTAAGATATATATCAGGAACATATCTACCCTCAAATGGTGGAATATTCAATTTCAGTTTAGGAATATGGACATCATCTCGTACCTGAGGTGGTGGTGCAGGCCTACCATTACGAATATATACCTGAGGTCGACCTGCTGGTGGTGGTGCTGGTGGCTGCTCGTAGATCTGAGTTTGATCAACCTCATCCTCATAATCGCCCGCATACTCATCATCCTCCTGGGTACCAGCAGGAGCAGTAGCAGGAGCCAAAGAAGCACCAACAGCAGTAACAGCGGCACCAGAATTTTGTCCTGGCACAATAGGAACACGCTGTGCTCGTCCATACTGATTCGGAAGGGGGCGTAGTTGTTGTTGTTGCAGAGGTGCGCAGGTGCAGCCGGTGGTGGAAGACGCGCAAGCAGTTCATTAAATCTGTTATCGAGCTTTGTTTCGAACGTCTTCTCAAGGCCAGTGATCTTCTCCATGGCCTCTTCAAAATTGTTCAGCACATCTTGTACCTGTTCAGTCATCATTTGCTGAAACTTATCATGAAGCTCCTTGTTCGATAAGTTCTCCCAGTCAATCTCGTCGGCTTGTGATCCTGGCATGGTTAGCAGCAATAGAAACACACAAGAATATGATTCTACAGACTACTAAGAAGTGGTGGTGGTGTATCACAAATCCGTCAAGCAAATCTCAAATTCTTACCAGTTCTTACCCAGCAGCAAGCGTTGATCGGCAACCGTTGTAGTCAAAAACTCTCAAAGCTTGGATAGAGCGATTACCAGGGAGAGTCAAACACACGACGTAGATGTATGTGGAGCTGGGAAGGCTTATAGTGTGGTAGCAAAAAGGGTCAGCAATAATCAATTCAGAGATGCAAAGTTGAATAAACGCTCAACGACGTACTGTGCTGGTCCTAGGCTAGACTGTGCTAGAGACGCGAGCCTGGAACACCAACAAAATCACGGCGCGGCACGTAAACAAGGGAAAAGCACACTCTGAATTTTTTTTTCGCTCTTTTTTTTTGCGCTCTTTTTTTTTGCGCTGCTTTTTTTTTGCGAAAAATCACTATAATGGCGAGTGTCTCAAAACTCTTCCTAGGTCAAACTGACAGGATGGGCACGAAATTTTTTTTTTCGACCAAATTTTTTTTTCGACTGCCCGGACCCAAAAACTGGAAACAGGTCAAAAAAAAACTTCCTATAATGGCACCTGTCTCAAAACACTCAGAAACACCTAAAAATAGGATAGCCAGAATTTTTTTCAAAAAATGCGTTTTCGAAAAATTTTGGGCCTAAACAGAGCGTGGCTACCCGACCCTTTTTTTTCTCCGAAACCTACTCCGGCAAGGAAACACGAATCGGAATCTAGATGGATCTCGAAAACAAACCTAATATGCAAGGAACTCGGATTGGTGGTGGATATATGGTGGTGGTATATGGCAACGGTGGTGGTAGCGGTGTAATATATGGATATGGATCGGTGGTGGTATATGGACACGGATTGGTGGTGGTATATGGATACGGATTCAGAGCGGTGGCGGATAAGCGGTGGTGGTAGATGGCAGGGGCGATGATGATGGTGCGGCGGCGGCGTGACAACTTATGACCAGAACTCGAAACTCTAAAAGACTAGACTCTAAGACCAGCAACTAGACACGACGATGCAACCGCAAATTCAACAAAGCAAAACCCTAAAAAGATTATGCAAAGGCTCAGATTGGTTCGGATATGATGAACTAACCCTAATTTTTTTTGTGGCTTTTTCGTGGACTGTAGGTATGAAGAACAGACTCGATCTAAACTACGAAAAACTGTAAAATCTCACCGAGCAACCTGGAAATCTGATACCACTTGATAGAGGCTAAGGTGTCCCGTCTTTCGATGAGATGATGGATATCGCTTTGGTGGAAGTCGACTTTGACGATCCGACTACGAACGTGCGAGGACGTCGCGCCTTAGCAATCGCTAAACCAACTCCGAGAGGTTATTGACCACGCCGGAGCATGATCAACCTGACCACGAGGGTCTGTTTCCTGCGAGCAAACGAAGAACAAGCAAGAAACTACGATTGCAATCTGGATATTGCGAATATAAGATGAAAGCTTTATTGATGAAGGTGGGGTTCTGTGACGCCTTTGTCTGGTCGTTGAACACAAACGAAGTACGCGAAGTTGCACTATGGCGAACTTTTAATCTAAACAAAACCCAAAGTCTAAACGATGCCCTAAGGGCTGTATATATGGAGGAAGAGGGGGGAATTTCGTGGCCCTTGGTGGAGGGGTCCGAAATCAACCCTATCTCTTGTTTCCCCACACATACGGACTCTAAAAATAGCCTATACTTATGTATTTCGAAATTACATGGGCCTGGCCCAGTAATAAGGTGACGCAGCACCTAAAATAGCCTCGGGACGAAATTTATGAAGTGGCATCTTGTATATTTCGTCCAAGGCTTCATGCACCCATTATGGTGGCTTCAAAGTCCTGAAATCATCACTTGTAACTCCGTTCTTGTTCCCCTTGCGCATGCCATCATCTCCATGCTTGTTCTTGCTCCAATGTTCATCCTTCTCCAAGCTAGGCCCTTCATTTGTAAGCAAAACAAATGTGTCCAATTTAGGCAGCATCATATTCTCATGAACATTAGAATCATTACCAAGAAACGAAAGTACCTAGTAATTTAGTTGGCGTGCACGAGCTCTAGTAATTGGTCCAGTATGTATAGCAGCAGGGGCTGTGGGTGTAACAATTGTATTGATGTCCTCATCAACTACTAAGATGTGCCCTTTTGAAATTGTGTATGGTTTCCTACCTCGTGCACCTATTGATTTGTTGCCTCTTCCATCTTCAGAGAAGGTTAATTTTGATGCTAAAGATCGTTCTGAATTGATTGTAAAAATGCATGAGTTAACTAAGGAAAACAGTGAGCGTATGAATGCTAAATATAAACTTGCTGGAGATAAGGGTAGAAAACATGTTGTGTTTGCGCCTGGAGATCTTGTTTGGTTACATTTGCGTAAAGATAGATTTCCTAATCTGCGCAAATCAAACCTAATGCCACGTGCTGATGGTCCTTTTAAGGTGTTAGAGAAAATAAATGATAATGCATATAAACTTGAGCTACCTGTAGATTTTGGGGTTAGTCCCACTTTTAACATTGCAGATTTGAAGCCTTATTTGGGTGAGGAAGATGCGCTTCCGTCGAGGACGACTTCATTTCAAGAAGGGGAGGATGATGAGGACATCAATACCATTGTTACACCCACAGCCCCTACTGTTACATATACTGGACCAATTACTAGAGCTCGCGCACGCCAATTAAATTACCAGGTACTTTCGTTTCTTGGCAATGATTCTAATGTTCATGAGATTATGATGCTGCCTAAATTGGATACATTTGTTTTGCTTACAAATGAAGGGCCTAGCTTGGAGAAGGATGAACATTGGAGCAAGAACACGCATGGAGTTGATGGCATGCACAAGGGGATCAAGAACGGAATTTCAAGTGATGATTGCAGGACTTTGAAGCCGCCATAAGGAGTGCATGAAGCCTTGGACGAAATATACAAGATGCCACTTCATAATATTCGTCCATAGGCTATTCTAGGTGCTGCGTCACCTTATTAATGGGCCAGGCCCATGTAATTTCGAAATACTTTAGTATAGGCTATTTTTAGAGTTCGTATGTGTGGGGAAACAAGAGTTAGGGTTGGTTTCGGACCCCACCCTCAAGGGCCACGAAATTCCCCCCTCTTCCTCCATATATACAGCCCTTAGGGCATCGTTTAGACTTTGGGTTTTGTTTAGATTAAAAGTTCGCCATAGCTGCAACTTCGCGTACTTCGTTTGTGTCCAACGACCAGACCAAGACGTCACAGAACCCCACCTTGATCAATAAAGCTTTCATCTTATATTCACAATATCCCGATTGCAATCTCAGTTTCTTGCTTGTTCTTCGTTTGCTCGCAGGAAACAGACCCTCGTGGTCAGGTTGATCGTGCTCCGGCGTGGTCAATAACCCTCGGAAGTTGGTTTAGCGATTGCTAAGGCGCGACGTCTCACACGTTCGTAGTCGGACCGTCAAGGTCGACTCCCACAGAAAAACGATAGCCACCATCTCATCGAAACATCGAGACACCTTAGCCTCTATCAAAGCACCTCTCCCATTGTAAGAAAGATCAATCTAGTTGAACAAACCAAATCAATATATCGGAGAGAAATGCAAAGCTATCTTGATCATACATAAAAGAGCTCAGAGAAGACTCAAATAATATTCATAGATAATCTGATCATAAATTCACAATTCTTCGGATCTCAACAAACGCACCGCAAAAGAAGATTACACCGAATAGATCTCCAAGATGGGATCTAGCTACTAGCTACTAGCTATGGACCCTAGGTCTGTGGTAAACTACTCACACATCATCAGTAGGGAAGCGAGGTTGGTGTAGAGGCCCTCCATGATCGAATCCCCCCTTCGGCAGAGTGCCAGAAAAGGCCCCAAGATGGGATCTCATGGGAACAGAAGCTTGCGGCGGCGGAAAGTATTTTTTTGTGTCTCCTCTAGTATACGGGGAATATTTGGGTATTTTATGGAGTTGAAATTAGGGTTAGGGGAATCCCGAGGGGCCCACAAGCTTGGGGGCGCGCCCTATGAGCTTGTAGCTCCCCCGTGGCCCCTCTAGCCTCCTCCCGAAGCTTCGTGGTTGTCTTATGGTACAAGAAAATTCTCAAAAAGTTCCATTCCATTTGGCTCCTTTTGGTATTGATTTTCTGTAAAATACAAAAAAACAAGGAAAAAACAGCAACTGGCACTTGGCACTAGGTTAATAGGTTAGTCCCAAAAATGCTATAAAATAACATAATAATGCATATAAAACCTCCAAGATAGATAATAGAATAGCATGGAACAATAAAAAATTATAGATACATTGGAAACATATCACTGTTTAGTTAGCCATCATATGTGTAAAATTGTGTTTTGTTATCCTATTTGGTCAGTGGTTAGACAATATATATGTGAATTACTGCATCTGCCTATCATACAGTGTCTATACATTAAATTTCTTTTCTTCTTTATCAGCCATTTAATTGGAGGGGTTGATGGCAATATCTAAGGCAGTAAAAACACGGTCTTCCCAAAATATGGTGCTACCTGTTGAAGCAGATAGAACCATGGTTGTACTTGCCCAAGAACTAGCCCCACCACACAAAACTGGCACTCTTGCAGATTGTATGTAGTAAACCTGGGCAAACGTCGGGCCGGGCCGGGTTTCGGGCCGGGCTTGTAAAAGCCCGACCTTCATTTCTCAAGCCCGAGCCCGGCCCAAAGCCCAAAATACTCCCTGAAATCAAGCCCGAGCCCGGCCCGAAATCAAGCCCGAAGCCCGAAAGCCCGGCCCAAACGCTGTTTTTAGTACGCGTACGTGCAAGCCCGGCCCGAAGCCCGAAAGCCCGGCCCGAAAAATAGAAAAAGACAAGCCCGAGCCCGGCCCGAACTACCTTTCGGGCTGCAAAACAAAGCCCGAGCCCGGCCCAAGTGTCAAGCCCGGCCCGGCCCAGCCCGGGTTTTTTGGGCCGGGCTCGGGTCGGGTCGTCGGCCCGGGCTGCCCATGCCCGGGTTTAGTATGTAGCGCCCAAGATGCAATTCTATACTGATCATGTGATGGATTCATGATTGGGGCAGAATCACATTTCGAGCGCGTAGCAAGGTGGATATCATTACAACATACCATGTACAAAAATAGATGACATTACCAAATAAAGGCTTACACTCGCCACAAGCTACAACATGAATACATCAATATATAGCAATCATCATACATAAGAGCGGGATTGATGAGGACATCAATACCATTGTTACACCCACAACCCCTGCTGCTATACATACTGGACCAATTACTAGAGCTCGCGCATGCCAATTAAATTATTAGGTACTTTCGTTTCTTGGTAATGGTTCTAATGTTCATGAGAATATGATGTTGCCTAAATTGGATACATTTGTTTTGCTTACAAATGAAGGGCCTGTCATGGATAAGAGGGATGAACACTGGAGCAAGCCCAAGCATGGAGATGATGGCATGCACAAGGGGATCAAAAACGGAGTTACAAGTGATGATTTTAGGACTTTGAAGCCACCATAAGGAGTGCATGAAGCCTTGGATGAAATATACAAGATGCCACTTCATAAATTCCATCCAGAGAGCTATTCTAGGTGCTGCGTCACCTTATTATTGGGCCAGGCCCCATGTAATTTCGAAATACTTAAGTATAGGCTGTTTTTAGAGTCCGTATGTGTGGGGAAACAAGAGTTAGGGTTGGTTTCGGACGCCTCCTCCAAGGGCCACGAAATTCCCCCCTCTTCCTCCATATATACAGCCCTTAGGGCGTCGTTTAGACTTTGGGTTTTGTTTAGATTAAAAGTTCGCCATAGCTGCAACTTCGCGTACTTCGTTTCTGTCCAACGACTAGACCAAGACATCACAAAACCCCACCTTCATTAATAAAGCTTTCCTCTTATATTCGCAATATCCAGATTGCAATTTCAATTTCTTGCTTGTTCTTCGTTGCTTGCAGGAAATAGACCCTCGTGGTCAGGTTGATCGTGCTCTGGCGTGGTCAATAACCTCTCGGAGTTGGTTTAGCAATTGCTAAGGCACGACGACCTCGCACGTTCGTAGTCGGATCGTCAAAGTCGACTTCTACCAAAACGATAGCCACCCTCTCATCGATAGATCGGGCCCCTCGCCTCTATCAAGTGGTATCAGATTTTCAGGTTGCTGGGTGAGATTTTACAGTTTTTCGTAGTTTAGATTGAGTCTGTTCTTCATACCTACAGTCCACGTAAAAGCCACAAAAAATTAGGGTTAGTTCATCATATCTGAACCAATTTGAGCCATTGCATAATCTTTTTAGGGTTTTGCATCGTTGAGTTTGCGGTTGCATCGTCGTGTCTAGTTGCTGGTCTTAGTGTCTAGTCCTTTAGAGTTCCGAGTTCTATTCACAAATAGTCACGCCGCCGCCGCATCATCATCATCACCGCTGCCATATACCACCATCATCGTCACCGCTGCCATATACCACCATCGTCATCACCGCTGCCATATACCACCATCATCATCGCCACAACCATATACCACATATCCACTACCATCACGCCAATCCGAGTCCACCTGCAACACATATCCACCACCAGTCCGAGTTCCACCAGATTCATCGCCGCCACCAATCCGCGTTCCACCAGATTCATCTCCGCCACCAGTCCTAGTCCGAGTCCAGTATTTTGTTACTCTGTTTTGGATTTCCAGATCACGTGATACTCCGAGTCATGACAAAGTAGGACTCCCCAGCTTTCGAGCCATCCGTAGAAGAAAAATAGTTCCAAACTAAAAAAACTAAGTTTGGAAAATTTTGGCTAGGTAGTTTTTAGGACATTTGTAAAATTTTTGTAAAAAAATTGTTGCGGAGCAAAAAAAGACAAAAAAGAGGAAAAAAGTGAAAAAAAGAAAAAAAATTCAGAGTGTGCTCCTCCCTTGTTTATGTGCAGCACCGTGATTTTGTTAGTGTTCTAGGCTCGTGTCTCTAGTACGGTCTAGCCTAGGACCAGCACAGTACCGTCGTTGAGCGTTTATTCAACTTTGCATCTCTGAATTGATTATTGCTGACCCTTTTTGCTACCATATTATAAGCCTTCCCAGATCCACATACATCTACGTCGTGCATTTGACTCTCCCTGGTAATCGCTCTATCCAAGCTTTGAGAGTTTTGACTACGACGCTTGCCGATCACCGCCTACTGCTGGGTAGGAACTGGTAAGAATTTGAGATTTTCTTGACGGATTTGTGACACCCACCACCACCTCTTGTTAGTAGTCTATAGGATCATATTCCTGTGTGTTTCTATTGCTGCTAACCATTGCAGGATCACAAGCCGACAAGACTGCCTGGGAGAACATGAAGAATAAGGAGTTTCATGATAAATTTCAGCAAATGATGAGTGGACAGGTGCAAGATGTGCTAAACAGATTTGAAGATGCCATGGAGAAGATAGATGGCATGGAGAAGATGTTTGAAACAAAGCTCGATAACAAGTTTAATGAATTGCTCGCGCGTCTTCCACCACCAGCATCGGCTGCACCTAACGCACCTCTACAACAACAACAACTACTACTACTACCTCCACATCGCAAAACAGCCCTCCGCCGAGCGAGCCGTCTCCCTCTTGCACCTGGCCAACCTGTTGGTGCTGCTGTTGATACTTCTGTGGCTCGTGCTGCTAATGCGGAGGAGGATGATTTTGTGGGAGATTACAAGGATGAGGTTGATCAAAATCAGAACTACGTGCAACCACCAGCATCGCAACCACCTAGTCGTCCACAAGCAAATAATGCAATGGTAGGGCTCACCCTCAGGTACGAGATCATGACCATCTCCCTAAACTGAAATTGAATATTCCATCATTTGAGGGTAGATATGTTCCTGATATATATCTTAGTTGGGAGTTAGAAACTGAACAACGATTTACATGTTTACAATATCCCGAGGAGAGACGTGTTCATGCTGCTGTTTGTGCTTTCACTAGTTTTGCATGTGTTTGGTGGTCTGAACATTGTAGATTATATCCTATTCCAGCTACTTGGGCTGCTTTGAAAACTGCTATGCGTACTCGTTGGGTTCCCCCATATTATCAACGTGAATTACTTCAAAAATTGTTGCGTTTAAGACAAGGAAAAAATTCTATAGAAGAATATTATCAGAAATTACAAACTGGCATGATTAGATGTGGTATTGTTGATGAGAATGAAGCTATGCTTGCTCGTTTTATGGGTGGATTAAATAGAGAGATTCAGACCATTCTAGAGTATAAGGATTATACTAATATCACTCATTTATTCCATCTTGCTTGTAAAGCTGAACGTGAAGTGCAGGATCGACAGTCATTGCCGCGAACTAACTTTTCTGCAGGTCGGTCTTCATCATGGACACCACGTGCATCCTCTACTTCCACCGCACCAGCACCTCCATCAGGTGCTACCTCCAGCCGTGATACAAGAAAGCAAGCACAACCACCACTATCTGCCAAGAGCACACCTGTTGGGCCTGCACAGAGCTCTTCTTCTTCCATTGCATCAACAGGGCACACAAGTGATATTATTTGTCGTCGTTGTAAGGGAAGAGGACGTGATAGAGGCTTAGGTGTCCCGATGTGATAGAGGCAAAGGTGTCCCGTCTTTCGATGAGATGATGGATATCGCTTTGGTGGAAGTCAACTTTGACGATCCTACTACGAACGTGCGAGGACGTCGCGCCTTAGCAATCGCTAAACCAACTCCGAGAGGTTATTGACCACGCCGGAGCAGGATCAACCTGACCACGAGGGTCTGTTTCCTGCGAGCAAACAAAGAACAAGCAAGAAACTAAGATTGCAATCTGGATATTGCGAATATAAGATGAAAGCTTTATTGATCAAGGTGGGGTTCTGTGACGCCTTTGTCTGGTCGTTGAACACAAACGAAGTACGCGAAGTTGCAGCTATGGCGAACTTTTAATCTAAACAAAACCCAAAGTCTAAACGATGCCCTAAGGGCTGTATATATGGAGGAAGAGGGGGAAATTTCGTGGCCCTTGGTGGAGGGGTCCGAAATCAACCCTATCTCTTGTTTCCCCACACATACGGACTCTAAAAATAGCCTATACTTATGTATTTCGAAATTACATGGGCCTGGCCCAATAATAAGGTGACGCAGCACCTAAAATAGCCTCGGGACGAAATTTATGAAGTGGCATCTTGTATATTTCGTCCAAGGCTTCATGCACCCATTATGGTGGCTTCAAAGTCCTGAAATCATCACTTGTAACTCCGTTCTTGTTTCCCTTGCGCATGCCATCATCTCCATGCTTGTTCTTGCTCCAATGTTCATCCTTCTCCAAGCAAGGCCCTTCATTTGTAAGCAAAACAAATGTATCCAATTTAGGCAGCATCATATTCTCATGAACATTAGAATCATTACAAGGAAATGAAAGTACCTGGTAATTTAGTTGGCGTGCACGAGCTCTAGTAATTGGTCCAGTATGTATAGCAGCAGGGGATGTGGGTGTAACAATTGTATTGATGTCCTCATCATCCTCCCCTTCTTGAAATGAAGTCGTCCTCGACGGAAGTTCATCTTCCTCACCCAAATAAGGCTTCAAACCTGCAATGTTAAAAGTGGGACTAACCCCAAAATCTGCAGGCAGCTCAAGTTTATATGCATTATCATTTATTTTCTCTAACACCTTAAAGGGACCATCAGCACGTGGCATTAACTTTGATTTGCGCAAATCAGGAAATCTATCCTTACTCAAATGTAACCAAACAAGATCTCCAGGTGCAAACACAACATGTTTTCTACCCTTATCTCCAGCAAGTTTATATTTAGCATTCATGCGCTCAATGTTTTCCTTAGTTAACTCATGCATTTTTAAAATCAATTCAGCACGTTGTTTAGCATCAAAATTAACCTTCTCCGAAGATGGAGGAGGCAACAAATCAATAGGTGCACGAGGTAGGAAACCATACACAACTTCAAAAGGGCACATCTTAGTAGTAGAATGCAATGAACGATTATAAGCAAATTCAATATGAGGCAAGCATTCCTCCCACATTTTCTTATTATTCTTCAAAACAGCCCTAAGCATAGTAGACAACGTTCTATTGACTACTTCAGTTTGTCCATCAGTTTGGGGGTGACAAGTAGTACTAAAAAGCAGTTTAGTCCCCAACTTAGCCCATAAACATCTCCAAAAGTGGCTAAGAAATTTAGTATCACGATCTGAAACAATTGTATTTGGCACACCATGCAAGCGAATAATTTCACGAAAGAACAAATCAGCAACATTAACAGCATCATCGCTTTTATGACATGGTATAAAGTGTGCCATTTTCGAGAATCTATCCACGACAACAAATATGCTATCCCTCCCCTTCTTTGTTCGAGGTAAACCTAAAACAAAGTCCATAGATATATCCTCCCAAGGAACACTAGGTACAGGCAAAGGCATATATAAACCATGAGGATTGAGTCGTGACTTAGCTTTTTGACATGTAGTGATAGAGGCAAAGGTGTCCCGTCTTTCGATGAGATGGTGGATTTCGCTTTGGTGGAAGTCGACTTTGACGATCCGACTACGAACGTGCGAGGACGTCGCGCCTTAGCAATCGCTAAACCAACTCCGAGAGGTTATTGACCACGCCGGAGCACGATCAACCTGACCACGAGGGTCTGTTTCCTGCGAGCAAACGAAGAACAAGCAAGAAACTAAGATTGCAATCTGGATATTGCGAATATAAGATGAAAGCTTTATTGATCAAGGTGGGGTTCTGTGACGCCTTTGTCTGGTCGTTGAACACAAACGAAGTACGCGAAGTTGCAGCTATGGCGAACTTTTAATCTAAACAAAACCCAAAGTCTAAACGATGCCCTAAGGGCTGTATATATGGAGGAAGAGGGGGGGGGGAATTTCGTGGCCCTTGGTGGAGGGGTCCGAAATCAAGCCTATCTCTTGTTTCCCCACACATACGGACTCTAAAAATAGCCTATACTTATGTATTTCGAAATTACATGGGCCTGGCCCAATAATAAGGTGACGCAGCACCTAAAATAGCCTCGGGACGAAATTTATGAAGTGGCATCTTGTATATTTCGTCCAAGGCTTCATGCACCCATTATGGTGGCTTCAAAGTCCTGAAATCATCACTTGTAACTCCGTTATTGTTCCCCTTGCGCATGCCATCATCTCCATGCTTGTTCTTGCTCCAATGTTCATCCTTCTCCAAGCTAGGCCCTTCATTTGTAAGCAAAACAAATGTATCCAATTTAGGCAGCATCATATTCTCATGAACATTAGAATCATTACCAAGAAACGAAAGTACCTGGTAATTTAGTTGGCGTGCACGAGCTCTAGTAATTGGTCCAGTATGTATAGCAGCAGGGGCTGTGGGTGTAACAATTGTATTGATGTCCTCATCATTACAAGATGGCAAACCTGTTGCATACTTTTCTGAAAAATTGAGTGGGCCTAGTCTGAATTATTCTACTTATGATAAAGAATTATATGCTCTTGTTCGGACTTTAGAAACATGGCAACATTATTTATGGCCCAAAGAATTTGTTATACATTCTGATCATGAATCTTTGAAACATATTAAAAGTCAAGCTAAACTGAATCGTAGACATGCTAAATGGGTTGAATTCATTGAGACTTTCCCTTATGTCATTAAACACAAGAAGGGAAAAGAAAATGTTATTGCTGATGCATTGTCTCGTCGCTATACTATGCTTTCACAACTTGACTTCAAAATATTTGGTTTGGAGACCATCAAAGATCAATATGTGCATGATGCTGATTTTAAAGATGTAATGCAGAATTGTAAAGAAGGAAGAATGTGGAACAAGTTTGTTGTTAACGATGGATTTGTGTTTCGTGCTAACAAGCTATGCATTCCAGCTAGCTCCGTTCGTCTTTTGTTGTTGCAGGAGGCGCATGGAGGCGGATTAATGGGACACTTTGGCGTGAAGAAGACGGAGGACGTACTTGCTACACATTTTGATAGAGGCAAAGGTGTCCCGTCTTTCGATGAGATGGTGGATTTCGCTTTGGTGGAAGTCGACTTTGACGATCCGACTACGAACGTGCGAGGACGTCGCGCCTTAGCAATCGCTAAACCAACTCCGAGAGGTTATTGACCACGCCGGAGCACGATCAATCTGACCACGAGGGTCTGTTTCCTGCGAGCAAACGAAGAACAAGCAAGAAACTAAGATTGCAATCTGGATATTGCGAATATAAGATGAAAGCTTTATTGATCAAGGTGGGGTTCTGTGACGCCTTTGTCTGGTCGTTGAACACAAACGAAGTACGCGAAGTTGCAGCTATGGCGAACTTTTAATCTAAACAAAACCCAAAGTCTAAACGATGCCCTAAGGGCTGTATATATGGAGGAAGAGGGGGAGAATTTCGTGGCCCTTGGTGGAGGGGTCCGAAATCAACCCTATCTCTTGTTTCCCCACACATACGGACTCTAAAAATAGCCTATACTTATGTATTTCGAAATTACATGGGCCTGGCCCAATAATAAGGTGACGCAGCACCTAAAATAGCCTCGGGATGAAATTTATGAAGTGGCGTCTTGTATATTTCGTCCAAGGCTTCATGCACCCATTATGGTGGCTTCAAAGTCCTGAAATCATCACTTGTAACTCCGTTCTTGTTTCCCTTGCGCATGCCATCATCTCCATGCTTGTTCCTGCTCCAATGTTCATCCTTCTCCAAGCTAGGCCCTTCATTTGTAAGCAAAACAAATGTATCCAATTTAGGCAGCATCATATTCTCATGAACATTAGAATCATTACCAAGAAACGAAAGTACCTGGTAATTTAGTTGGCGTGCACGAGCTCTAGTAATTGGTCCAGTATGTATAGCAGCAGGGGCTGTGGGTGTAACAATTGTATTGATGTCCTCATCATCCTCCCCTTCTTGAAATGAAGTCGTCCTCGACGGATGTTCATCTTCCTCACCCAAATAAGGCTTCAAATCTGCAATGTTAAAAGTGGGACTAACCCCAAAATCTGCAGGCAGCTCAAGTTTGTATGCATTATCATTTATTTTCTCTAACACCTTAAAGGGACCATCAGCACGTGGCATTAACTTTGATTTGCGCAAATCAGGAAATCTATCCTTACGCAAATGTAACCAAACAAGATCTCCAGGTGCAAACACAACATGTTTTCTACCCTTATCTCCAGCAAGTTTATATTTAGCATTCATGCGCTCAATGTTTTCCTTAGTTAACTCATGCATTTTTAAAATCAATTCAGCACGTTGTTTAGCATCAAAATTAACCTTCTCCGAAGATGGAAGAGGCAACAAATCAATAGGTGCACGAGGTAGGAAACCATACACAACTTCAAAAGGGCACATCTTAGTAGTAGAATGCAATGAACGATTATAAGCAAATTCAATATGAGGCAAGCATTCCTCCCACATTTTCTTATTATTCTTCAAAACAGCCCTAAGCACAGTAGACAACGTTCTATTGACTACTTCAGTTTGTCCATCAGTTTGGGGGTGACAAGTAGTACTAAAAAGAAGTTTAGTCCCCAACTTAGCCCATAAACATCTCCAAAAGTGGCTAAGAAATTTAGTATCACGATCTGAAACAATAGTATTTGGCACACCATGCAAGCGAATAATTTCACGAAAGAACAAATCAGCAACATTAACATCATCATCGCTTTTATGACATGGTATAAAGTGTGCCATTTTCGAGAATCTATCCACGACAACAAATATGCTATCCCTCCCCTTCTTTGTTCGAGGTAAACCTAAAACAAAGTCCATAGATATATCCTCCCAAGGAACACTAGGTACAGGCAAAGGCATATATAAACCATGAGGATTGAGTCGTGACTTAGCTTTTTGACATGTAGTGCAGCGAGCAATAAAACGCTCAACATCCCGTCTCATCTTTGGCCAAAAGAAATGTGTAGCAAGTACGTCCTCCGTCTTCTTCACGCGAAAGTGTCCCATTAATCCTCCTCCATGCGCCTCCTGCAACAACAAAAGACGAACGGAGCTAGCTGGAATGCATAGCTTGTTAGCACGAAACACAAATCCATCGTTAACAACAAACTTGTTCCACATTCTTCCTTCTTTACAATTCTGCATTACATCTTTAAAATCAGCATCATGCACATATTGATCTTTGATGGTCTCCAAACCAAATATTTTGAAGTCAAGTTGTGAAAGCATAGTATAGCGCCGAGACAATGCATCAGCAATAACATTTTCTTTTCCCTTCTTGTGTTTAATGACATAAGGGAAAGTCTCAATGAATTCAACCCATTTAGCATGTCTACGATTCAGTTTAGCTTGACTTTTAATATGTTTCAAAGATTCATGATCAGACTGTATAACAAATTCTTTGGGCCATAAATAATGTTGCCATGTTTCTAAAGTCCGAACAAGAGCATATAATTCTTTATCATAAGTAGAATAATTCAGACTAGGCCCACTCAATTTTTCAGAAAAGTATGCAACAGGTTTGCCATCTTGTAATTACACACCTCCTAATCCAATTCCACTAGCATCACAATCAAGCTCAAAAGTCTTATTAAAATCAGGAAGTTGGAGTAAAGGAGCATGTGTCATCTTATCTTTCAATACCGTGAAGGCTTCTTCCTGTGCGGTACCCCAAAGAAAAGGCACATCTTTCTTTGGAAGCTCATTGAGAGGTGCAGCAATGGTTACCAAATGTTCCATGGTTACCAAACAAACGTGCATCACGTAGAGCAATAAAAACAGCACGTAAATGTTCCAAATGTTCTTCCAAAGATCTGCTATAAATCAATATGTCATCAAAGTAAACTACCACAAATCGTCCAGTGAAAGCACGTAAAACTTTGTTCATTAATCTCATGAAAGTACTAGGTGACTTAGTTAACCCAAAAGGCATGACTAACCACTCATATAATCCAAACTTAGTTTTGAATGCTGTTTTCCATTCATCTCCCAATTTCATACGAATTTGATGGTAGCCACTACGCAAATCAACTTTGGAGAATATTGTAGAGCCACTCAATTCATCAAGCATATCATCTAGCCTAGGAATAGGATGACGATAACGAATAGTAATATTATTAATGCCTCTACAATCAACACACATACGTGATGTACCATCCTTTTTCGGCACTAGAATAATAGGAACAGCACAAGGACTAAGGGATTCGCGTATATAACCTTTGTCGAGAAGCTCTTGTACTTGACGCATAATCTCCTTCGTCTCCTCTGGATTGGTAAGGTATGGTGCACGGTTTGGCAGTGAAGCACCGGGAATTAAGTCAATCTGATGCTCAATCCCTCGAATAGGCGGTAATCCCGGTGGCACGTCTTGTGGAAAGACGTCAGCGAACTCCTGCAAAATGTTAGTGACAGCAGGAGGCAAAGAGGAAGGCACGTCCTCGAATGAAAATAATGCCTCTTTGCACACAAAAGCATAGCAAACAGATTTGTTGAAATCTAGCTCATCAATATCAGAGTTGGTGGCAAATAAACATGCACTTTTCAATTTAATTTCAGAAGCAACACTAGATGGTTTATTATTAGGCTTCATTTGTTGCTCAAATTCTTTTGCCACAATCTGATTTTCACTCTTATTCGTCTCCTGTTTTGCTTTATTAGCTCTATTAATATCATATTTCAAAATGGAATCAGGAGTCATAGGAAGCAAAGTAATATTTTTATCCTTATGAACAAGAGTATAGTGATTGTTTCTACCATGGTGTACATAATTTTTATCAAATTGCCATGGTCTACCAAGTAATAAGGAACATGCTTGCATAGGTACCACATCACAATCAACATAATCAGCATATGTAGATATACTAAAATGCACACGAACAGTACGTGTTACCTTAACCTTGTCGCTGTTGTTGAACCATTGGATGTAGTAAGGATGTGGATGTGGTCTTGTGGTGAGAGAAAGCTTCTCCACCATCTCCATGCTAGCCAAGTTGTTGCAGCTCCCTCCGTCTATGATGACGCGCACAGAACGTTCCTTCACAACTCCCTTGGTATGGAACAAATTGTGCCTCTGATTTTGCTCAGCTTGTGCGATCTGCACACTCAAAACACGTTGAGCAACTAAACATTCATACCTGTCAGCGTCTTCAGGAGCCATGTATTGCGTCTCATGATCAGAATCATCTCCACCATGTTCTTCACGTGTAATAAGAGCCAAAGTCTCCTCATCATAGTCACTAGCAGACTCATATCCACCATCCGCGGTAGCAATCATCACACGCGGAGATTTGCATTCCCTCGCATAATGACCTCCTCCCTTACAACGACGACAAATAATATCACTTGTGTGCCCTGTTGATGCCATGGAAGAAGAAGAACGCTGTGCAGGCCCCGCAGGTGCGCTCTTGGCAGATAATGGTGGTTGTGCCTGTTTTCTTGTATCACGGCTGGAGGTGGCACCGGATGGACGTGCTGGTGCAGTTGAAGTAGAAGATGCACGTGGTGTCCATGATGAAGGTCGGCCTGCAGAAAAGTTAGTTCGCCCCAATGCTTGTCGATCCTGCACTTCACGTTCAGCTTTACAAGCAAGATGGAATAAACGAGTGATATTAGTATACTCCTTATAGTCTAGAATGGTCTGAATCTCTCTATTTAATCCACCCAGAAAACGTGCAAGCATAGCTTCATTCTCCTCAACAATACCACATCTAATCATGCCAGTTTGTAATTCCTGATAATATTCTTCTACAGAATTTTTTCCTTGTCTTAAACGCTGCAATTTTTGAAGCAATTCACGTTGATAATATGGTGGAACCCAACGCGTACGCATAGCAGTTTTCAAAGAAGCCCAAGTAGTTGGAATAGGATACAATCTATGATAGAGGCAAAGGTGTCCCGTCTTTCGATGAGATGGAGGATTTCGCTTTGGTGGAAGTCGACTTTGACGATCCGACTACGAACGTGCGAGGACGTCGCGCCTTAGCAATCGCTAAACCAACTCCGAGAGGTTATTGACCACGCCGGAGCACGATCAACCTGACCACGAAGGTCTGTTTCCTGCGAGCAAACGAAGAACAAGCAAGAAACTAAGATTGCAATCTGGATATTGCGAATATAAGATGAAAGCTTTATTGATCAAGGTGGGGTTCTGTGACGCCTTTGTCTGGTCGTTGAACACAAACGAAGTACGCGAAGTTGCAGCTATGGCGAACTTTTAATCTAAACAAAACCCCAGGAAAAGCTACTAGATGGATCTACTTATATAGGAGCAAGGGGTGGCGGCCAAGGAGGTGGGAGGACGTCCCAAGGCAGCCTAAAACTAAATCTAGGTCGTACAAGGCCAATGGGCCCAAGTGGAGGTGATGTAACACCTTTGGACTTGTAGTTTGACTCGGATTCTGCTGCAGCATCAGATTGTTTCGTCCACAACTCAACGCTCCGGACGAATTTGAAGGTGATTCCAATTGGGTTGGAAAGTGCACGAAATCTAGTTTCCAACAAAAAAAGAATCACCCAATTCGGAGTCCGTATGAAAAACTTGTGTCTGTTTTGAGTCAGGTGTGTCTGTGCAGTCCGAATCTGAATCCAGAACGTGAGAGACTTGGACTCTATCTTCTCTTGGGCCAAAAGTGACGTGAGAGAAATTTTTGGACAGCAAATAAACATCTCTTTCTTCCTTATCTTCATATGTGGATTGTACAAATGTCCCATACACCTGCAATTAGACAAAACACAAAAGTGTGTGAAGTATTTTTGTTCTGGATAACATAAATAGATTATTGAATAGTTTGCACTAGAAATCACCTGACAAATATGCATATATGCAATATTTTTGGTCATATCCAAGGTAGTCATGTCCTCATCAGTTAACTCATGCATTTTTAAAATCAATTCAGCACGTTGTTTAGCATCAAAATTAACCTTCTCCGAAGATGGAAGAGGCAACAAATCAATAGGTGGACGAGGTAGGAAACCATACACAACTTTAAAAGGGCACATCTTAGTAGTAGAATGTAATGAACGATTATAAGCAAATTCAATATGAGGCAAGCATTCCTCCCACATTTTCTTATTATTCTTCAAAACAGCCCTAAGCATAGTAGACAACGTTCTATTGACTACTTCAGTTTGTCCATCAGTTTGGGGGTGACAAGTAGTACTAAAAAGCAGTTTAGTCCCCAACTTAGCCCATAAACATCTCCAAAAGTGGCTAAGAAATTTAGTATCACGATCTGAAACAATAGTATTTGGCACACCATGCAAGCGAATAATTTCACGAAAGAACAAATCAGCAACATTAACAGCATCATCGCTTTTATGACATGGTATGAAGTGTGCCATTTTCGAGAATCTATCCACGACAACAAATATGCTATCCCTCCCCTTCTTTGTTCGAGGTAAACCTAAAACAAAGTCCATAGATATATCCTCCCAAGGAACACTAGGTACAGGCAAAGGCATATATAAACCATGAGGATTGAGTCGTGACTTAGCTTTTTGACATGTAGTGCAGCGAGCAATAAAACGCTCAACATCCCGTCTCATCTTTGGCCAAAAGAAATGTGTAGCAAGTACGTCCTCCGTCTTCTTCACGCGAAAGTGTCCCATTAATCCTCCTCCATGCGCCTCCTGCAACAACAAAAGACGAACGGAGCTAGCTGGAATGCATAGCTTGTTAGCACGAAACACAAATCCATCGTTAACAACAAACTTGTTCCACATTCTTCCTTCTTTACAATTCTGCATTACATCTTTAAAATCAGCATCATGCACATATTGATCTTTGATGGTCTCCAAACCAAATATTTTGAAGTCAAGTTATGAAAGCATAGTATAGCGACGAGACAATGCATCAGCAATAACATTTTCTTTTCCCTTCTTGTGTTTAATGACATAAGGGAAAGTCTCAATGAATTCAACCCATTTAGCATGTCTACGATTCAGTTTAGCTTGACTTTTAATATGTTTCAAAGATTCATGATCAGAATGTATAACAAATTCTTTGGGCCATAAATAATGTTGCCATGTTTCTAAAGTCCGAACAAGAACATATAATTCTTTATCATAAGTAGAATAATTCAGACTAGGCCCACTCAATTTTTCAGAAAAGTATGCAATAGGTTTGCCATCTTGTAATAACACACCTCCTAATCCAATTCCACTAGCATCACATTCAAGCTCAAAAGTCTTATTAAAATCAGGAAGTTGGAGTAAAGGAGCATGTGTCAACTTATCTTTCAATACCGTGAAGGCTTCTTCCTGTGCGGTACCCCAAACAAAAGGCACATCCTTCTTTGTAAGCTCATTGAGAGGTGCAGCAATGGTGCTGAAATCTCTCACAAAACGCCTATAGAATCCAGCGTGGCCAAGAAAACTCCTCACTTGTGTGACCGTTTTGGGCTGCGGCCAACTGTCAATACCTTCAATCTTGGCTTTGTCAACTTCAATTCCCTGTGGAGTAACAACATAGCCAAGAAAAGATACTCGGTCGGTGCAAAAGGTGCACTTCCCAAGGTTACCAAACAAACGTGCATCACGTAGAGCAATAAAAACAGCACGTAAATGTTCCAAATGTTCTTCCAAAGATCTGCTATAAATCAGTATGTCATCAAAGTAAACTACCACAAATCGTCCAATGAAAGCACGTAAAACTTCGTTCATTAATCTCATGAAAGTACTAGGTGCATTAGTTAACCCAAAAGGCATGACTAACCACTCATATAATCCAAACTTAGTTTTAAATGCTGTTTTCTTGTATCACGGCTGGAGGTGGCACCTGATGGAGGTGCTGGTGCAGTTGAAGTAGAAGATGCACGTGGTGTCCATGATGAAGGTCGGCCTGCAGAAAAGGTAGTTCGCCCCAATGCTTGTCGATCCTGCACTTCACGTTCAGCTTTACAAGCAAGATGGAATAAACGAGTGATATTAGTATACTCCTTATAGTCTAGAATGGTCTGAATCTCTCTATTTAATCCACCCAGAAAACGTGCAAGCATAGCTTCATTCTCCTCAACAATACCACATCTAATCATGCCAGTTTGTAATTCCTGATAATATTCTTCTACAGAATTTTTCCCTTGTCTTAAACGCTGCAATTTTTGAAGCAATTCACGTTGATAATATGGTGGAACCCAACGCGTACGCATAGCAGTTTTCAAAGCAGCCCAAGTAGTTGGAATAGGATATAATCTACAATGTTCAGACCACCATACACATGCAAAACTAGTGAAAGCACAAACAGCAGCAGCAACTCGTCTCTCCTCAGGATATTGTAAACATGTAAATCATTGTTCAGTTTCTAACTCCCAAGTAAGATATATATCAGGAACATATCTACCCTCAAATGGTGGAATATTCAATTTCAGTTTAGGAATATGGACATCATCTCGTACTTGAGGTGGTGGTGCAGGCCTACCATTACGAATATATACCTGAGGTCGACCTGCTGGTGGTGGTACAGGTGGCTGCACATAGTGCTGATTTTGATCAGCCTCATCCTCATAATCTCCCACATAATCATCCTCCTCCGCATCAGCAGCAGGAGCCACAGAAGTATCAACAGCAGCACCAACAGTTTGGCCAAACGCAAGAGGAACACGGCTCGCTCGGCGGAGGTCTGTTTCGTGACGTGGAGGTAGTCGTTGTTGTTGTTGTTGGAGAGGTGCGTTAGGTGCAGCGGGTGGTGGTGGTGGAAGACGCGCGAGCAATTCATTAAACTTGTTATCGAGCTTTGTTTCGAACGTCTTCTCAAGGCCAGTGATCTTCTCCATGGCCTCTTCAAAATTGTTCAGCACATCTTGCACCTGTTCAGTCATCATTTGCTGAAACTTATCATGAAGCTCCTTGTTCGATAAATTCTCCCAGTCAATCTCGTCGGCTTGTGATCCTGGCATGGTTAGCAGCAATAGAAACACACAAGAATATGATCCTACAGACTACGAACAAGTGGTGGTGGTGGGTGTCACAAATCCGTCAAGCAAAACTCAAATTCTTACCAGTTCTTACCCAGCAACAGGCGGTGATCGGCAACCGTTGTAGTCAAAACTCTCAAAGCTTGGATAGAGCGATTACCAGGGAGAGTCAAACGCACGACGTAGATGTATGTGGAGCTGGGAAGGCTTATAATATGGTAGCAAAAAGGGTCAGCAATAATCAATTGAGAGATGCAAAGTTGAATAAACGCTCAACGACAGTATTGTGCTGGTCCTAGGCTAGACTGTGCTAGAGACGCGAGCCTAGAACACCAACAAAATCACGGCGTGGCACGTAAACAAGGGAGGAGCACACTCTGAATTTTTTTTTCTCTTTTTTTGCACTTTTTTTTCTTTCTTTTTTTTTGCTCCGCAACAAATTTTTTTCGAAAAAGTCTACAAATGGTCTAAAAACTGCCTAGCCAGAATTTTCCAGACTTCATTTTTTTTTTGAAATTGGAACTATTTTTCTTCTGCGGATGGCTCGGAAGTTGGGGAGTCCTTCTTTGTCACGACTCGGAGTGTCGCGTGATCTAGAAATCGAGAACAATGCAACAATTACTGGACTCGGACTAGGACTGGTGGCGGAGATGAATCTGGTGGAACTCGGACTGGTGGCGGAGATGAATCTGGTGGAACACGGACAGGTGGCGGATATATGTTGCAGGTGAACTCGCATTGGCGTGATGGCGGCGGATATGTGGTGGCGTATATGGATTCGGATTGGCGGTGAATATGTGGTGGTGGTATATGGCAACAGCGACGATGATGATGCGGTGGTGATATATGGCAGCGGCGACATGACAACCTGTGAACAGAACTCGAAACTCTAAAAGACTAGACGCTAAGACCAGCAACTAGACACGACGATGCAACCGCAAATTCAACAAAGCAAATACAGAAAAGATTATGCAAGGCTCAGATTGGTTTGGATGGGATGAACTAACCCTAATTTTTTTTGGCTTTTTCGTGGACTATAGGTATGAAGAACAGACTCGATCTAAACTACGAAAAACTGTAAAATCTCACCGAGCAACCTGGAAATCTCATACCACTTGATAGAGGCAAAGGTGTCCCGTCTTTCGATGAGATGATGGATATCGCTTTGGTGGCAGTCGACTTTGACGATCTGACTACGAACGTGCGAGGACGTCGCGTCTTAGCAATCGCTAAACCAACTCCGAGAGGTTATTGACCACGCCGGAGCACGATCAACCTGACCACGAGGGTCTGTTTCCTGCGAGCAAACGAAGAACAAGCAAGAAACTGAGATTGCAATCTGGATAGTGCGAATATAAGATGAAAGCTTTATTGATCAAGGTGGGGTTCTGTGACGCCTTTGTCTGGTCGTTGAACACAAACGAAGTACGCGAAGTTGCAGCTATGGCGAACTTTTAATCTAAACAAAACCCAAAGTCTAAACGATGCCCTAAGGGCTGTATATATGGAGGAAGAGGGGGGAATTTCGGGGCCCTTGGTGGAGGGGTCCGAAATCAACCCTATCTCTTGTTTCCCCACACATGCGGACTCTAAAAATAGCCTATACTTATGTATTTCGAAATTACATGGGCCTGGCCCAATAATAAGGTGACGCAGCACCTAAAATAGCCTCGGGACGAAATTTATGAAGTGGCATCTTGTATATTTCGTCCAAGGCTTCATGCACCCATTATGGTGGCTTCAAAGTCCTGAAATCATCACTTGTAACTCCGTTCTTGTTCCCCTTGCGCATGCCATCATCTCCATGCTTGTTCTTGCTCCAATGCTCATCCTTCTCCAAGCTAGGCCCTTCATTTGTAAGCAAAACAAATGTATCCAATTTAGGCAACATCATATTCTCAAGAACATTAGAATCATTAGCAAGAAACGAAAGTACCTGGTAATTTAGTTGGCATGCACGAGCTCTAGTAATTGGTCCAGTATGTAGAGCAGCAGGGGCTGTGGGTGTAACAATTGTATTGATGTCCACATCATCCTCCCCTTCTTGAAATGAAGTCGTCCTCGACGGAAGTTCATCTTCCCCACCCAAATAAGGCTTCAAATCTGTAATGTTAAAAGTGGGACTAACCCCAAAATCTGCAGGCAGCTCAAGTTTATATGCATTATCATTTATTTTCTCTAACACCTTAAAGGGACCATCAGCACGTGGCATTAACTTTGATTTGCGCAAATCCGGAAATCTATCCTTACGCAAATGTAACCAAACAAGATCTCCAGGTGCAAACACAACATGTTTTCTACCCTTATCTCCAGCAAGTTTATATTTAGCATTCATACGCTCAATGTTTTCCTTAGTTAACTCATGCATCAAAATTAACCTTCTTCGAAGATGGAAGAGGCAACAAATCAATAGGTGCACGAGGTAGGAAACCATACACAACTTCAAAAGGGCACATCTTAGTAGTAGAATGCAATGAACGATTATAAGCAAATTCAATATGAGGCAAGCATTCCTCCCACATTTTCTTATTATTCTTCAAAACAGCCCTAAGCATAGTAGACAACGTTCTATTGACTACTTCAGTTTGTCCATCAGTTTGGGGGTGACAAGTAGTACTAAAAAGCAGTTTAGTCCCCAACTTAGCCCATAAACATCTCCAAAAGTGGCTAAGAAATTTAGTATCACGATCTGAAAAAATAGTATTTGGCACACCATGCAAGCGAATAATTTCACGAAAGAACAAATCAGCCACATTAACAGCATCATCGCTTTTATGACATGGTATAAAGTGTGCCATTTTCGAGAATCTATCCACGACAACAAATATGCTATCCCTCCCCTTCTTTGTTCGAGGTAAACCTAAAACAAAGTCCATAGATATATCCTCCCAAGGAACACTAGGTACAGGCAAAGGCATATATAAACCATGAGGATTGAGTCGTGACTTAGCTTTTTGAAATGTAGTGCAACGAGCAATAAAACGCTCAACATCCCGTCTCATCTTTGGCCAAAAGAAATGTGTAGCAAGTACGTCCTCCGTCTTCTTCACGCCAAAGTGTCCCATTAATCCTCCTCCATGCGCCTCCTGCAACAACAAAAGACGAACGGAGCTAGCTAGAATGCATAGCTTGTTAGCACGAAACACAAATCCATCGTTAACGACGAACTTGTTCCACATTCTTCCTTCTTTACAATTCTGCATTACATCTTTTAAATCAGCATCATGCACATATTGATCTTTGATGGTCTCCAAACCAAATATTTTGAAGTCAAGTTGTGAAAGCATAGTATAGCGGCGAGACAATGCATCAGCAATAACATTTTCTTTTCCCTTCTTGTGTTTAATGACATAAGGAAAAGTCTCAATGAATTCAACCCATTTAGCATGTCTATGATTTAGTTTAGCTTGACTTTTAATATGTTTCAAAGATTGATGATCAGAATGTATAACAAATTCTTTGGGCCATAAATAATGTTGCCATGTTTCTAAAGTCCGAACAAGAGCATATAATTCTTTATCATAAGTAGAATAATTTAGACTAGGCCCACTCAATTTTTAAAAAAAGTATGCAACAGGTTTGCCATCTTGTAATAACACACCGCCTAATCCAATTCCACTAGCATCACATTCAAGCTCAAAAGTCTTATTAAAATCAGGAAGTTGGAGTAAAGGAGCATGTGTCAACTTATCTTTCAACACCGAGAAGGCTTCTTCCTGTGCGGTACCCCAAAGAAAAGGCACATCTTTCTTTGTAAGCTCATTGAGAGGTGCAGCAATGGTGCTGAAATCTCTCACAAAACGCCTATAGAATCCAGCGAGGCCAAGAAAACTCCTCACTTGTGTGACCGTTTTGGGCTGCGGCCAACTCTCAATAGCTTCAATCTTGGCTTTATCAACTTCAATTCCCTGTGGAGTAACAACATAGCCAAGAAAAGATACTCGGTTGGTGCAAAAGGTGCACTTCCCAAGGTTACCAAACAAACGTGCATCACGTAGAGCAATAAAAACAGCACGTAAATGTTCCAAATGTTCTTCCAAAGATCTGCTATAAATCAATATGTCATCAAAGTAAACTACCACAAATCGTCCAATGAAAGCACGTAAAACTTCGTTCATTAATCTCATGAAAGTACTAGGTGCATTAGTTAACCCAAAAGGCATGACTAACCACTCATATAATCCAAACTTAGTTTTAAATGCTGTTTTCCATTCATCTCCCAATTTCATACGAATTTGATGGTATCCACTACGCAAATCAACTTTGGAGAATATTGAAGAGCCACTCAATTCATCAAGCATATCATCGAGCCTAGGAATAGGATGACGATAACGAATAGTAATATTATTAATGCCTCTACAATCAACACACATACGTGATGTACCATCCTTTTTCGGCACTAGAATAATAGGAACAGCACAGGGACTAAGGGATTCGCGTATATAACCTTTGTCGAGAAGCTCTTGTACTTGACGCATAATCTCCTTCGTCTCCTCTGGATTGGTACGGTATGGTGCACGGTTTGGCAGTGAAGCACCGGGAATTAAGTTAATCTGATGCTCAATCCCTCGAATAGGCGGTAATCCCGGTGGCACGTCTTGTGGAAAGACGTCAGCGAACTCCTGCAAAATGTTAGTGACAGCAGGAGGCAAAGAGGAAGGCATGTCCTCGAATGAAAATAATGCCTCTTTGCACACAAAAGCATAGCAAACAGATTTGCTGAAATCTAGCTCATCAATATCAGATTTGGTGGCAAATAAACATGCACTTTTCAATTTAATTTCAGAAGCAACACTAGATGGTTTATTATTAGGCTTCATTTGTTGCTCAAATTCTTTTGCCACAATCTAATTTTCACTTTTATTCTTCTCCTGTTTTGCTTTATTAGCTCTATTAATATCATCTTTCAAAATGGAATCAGGAGTCATAGGAAGCAAAGTAATATTTTTATCCTTATGAACAAGAGTATAGTGATTGTTTCTACCATGGTGTACGGAGTTTTTATCAAATTGCCATGGTCTACCAAGTAATAAGGAACATGCTTGCATAGGTACCACATCACAATCAACATAATCAGCATATGTAGAGATACTAAAATGCACACGAACAGTACGTGTGACCTTAACCTTGCCGCTGTTGTTGAACCATTGGATGTAGTAAGGATGTGGATGTGGTCTTGTGGTGAGAGAAAGCTTCTCCACCATCTCCATGCTAGCCAAGTTGTTGCAGCTCCCTCCGTCTATTATGACGCGCACAGAACGTTCCTTCACAACTCCCTTGGTATGGAACAAATTGTGCCTCTGATTTTGCTCAGCTTGTGTGACCTGCACACTCAAAACATGTTGAGCAACTAAACATTCATACCTGTCAGCGTCTTCAGGAGCCATGTATTGCGTCTCATGATCAGAATCATCTCCACCATGTTCTTCACGTGTAATAAGAGCCAAAGTCTCCTCATCATAGTCACTAGCGGACTCATATCCACCATCTGCGGTAGCAATCATCACACGTGGAGATTTGCATTCTCTCGCATAATGACCTCCTCCCTTACAACGACGACAAATAATATCACCTGTGTGCCCTGTTGATGCCATGGAAGAAGAAGAACTCTGTGCAGGCCCAGCAAGTGCGCTCTTGGCAGATAATGGTGGTTGTGCCTGTTTTCTTGTATCACGACTGGAGGAGGCACCTGATTGAGGTGCTGGTGCAGTTGAAGTAGAAGATGCACGCGGTGTCCATGATGAAGGTCGGCCTGCAGAAAAGTTAGTTCGCGCCAATGCTTGTCGATCCTGCACTTCACGTTCAGCTTTACAAGCAAGATGGAATAAACGAGTGATATGAGTATACTCCTTATAGTCTAGAATGGTCTGAATCTCTCTATTAAATCCACCCAGAAAATGTGCAAGCATAGCTTCATTCTCCTCAGCAATACCACATCTAATCATGCCAGTTTGTAATTCCTGATAATATTCTTCTATAGAATTTTTCCCTTGTCTTAAACGCTGCAAGCAACTCACGTTGATAATATGGTGGAACCCAACGCGTACGCATAGCAGTTTTCAAAGCAGCCCAAGTAGTTGGAATAGGATATAATCTACAATGTTCAGACCACCATACACATGCAAAACTAGTGAAAGCACAAACAGCAGCAGCAACCCGTCTCTCCTCAGGATATTGTAAACATGTAAATCGTTGTTCAGTTTCTAACTCCCAAGTAAGATATATATCAGGAACATATCTACCCTCAAATGGTGGAATATTCAATTTCAGTTTAGGAATATGGACATCATCTCGTACCTGAGGTGGTGGTGCAGGCCTACCATTACGAATATATACCTGAGGTCGACCTGCTGGTGGTGGTGCTGGTGGGTGCATGTAGTTCTGATTTTGATCAACCTCATCCTCATAATCTCCCACATAATCATCCTCCTCTGCATCAGCAGCAGGAGCCACAGAAGTATCAACAGCAGCACCAACAGTTTGGCCAAACGCAAGAGGAACACGGCTCGTGATAGAGGCGGGGTGTCCCGATCTTTCAATGAGATGATAACTATCGATTTGGTGGAGACGACTTTGACGATCCGACTACAAACGTGCACGACGTTGCGCCTTAGCAATCGCTAAACAAACTCCGAGAGGTTATTGATCACGCCGGAGCACAATCAACCTGACCACGAAGGTCTATTCCTGCAAGCAATCGAAGAACAAGCAAGAATATGATAAAAGCAATCTGAATATTGCGAGTATATATGAAGTATTGATAAAGGTGGGGATCCGTAAGCGGTCTTGGTCTGGTCTTTGGACACAAACGAAGTACACGAAGTTGCAATGGCTAACTTTTAACTAAACAAATCCCAAGGAAAAGCTACTAGATGGATCTACTTATATAGGAGCAAGGGGTGGCGGCCAAGGAGGTGGGAGGACGTCCCAAGGCAGCCTAAAACTAAATCTAGGTCGTACAAGGCCAATGGGCCCAAGTGGAGGTGATGTAACACCTTTGGACTTGTAGTTTGACTCGGATTCTGCTGCAGCATCAGATTGTTTCGTCCACAACTCAACGCTCCGGACGAATTTGAAGGTGATTCCAATTGGGTTGGAAAGTGCACGAAATCTAGTTTCCAACAAAAAAAATCACCCAATTCGGAGTCCGTATGAAAAACTTGTGTGCGTTTTGAGTCAGGTATGTCTGTGCAGTCCGAATCTGAATCCAGAACGTGAGAGACTTGGACTCTATCTTCTCTTGGGCCAAAAGTGACGTGAGAGAACTTTTTGGACAGAAAATAAACATCTCTTTCTTCCTTATCTTCATATGTGGATTGTACAAATGTCCCATACACCTGCAATTAGACAAAACACAAAAGTGTGTGAAGTATTTTTGTTCTGGATAACATAAATAGATTATTGAATAGTTTGCACTAGAAATCACCTGACAAATATGCATATATGCAATATTTTTGGTCATATCCAAGATAGTCATGTCCTCATCATCCTCCCCTTCTTGAAAATAAAGCCGTCCTCGGCGTTGCTTAATCTGAAATGTGGCTAACAAAAGAGACAAGGTGTACATGTTGTATATGTATATGTCATCCATTTTTACTTCCCTTGATTTTTGCATATATGACACATGAATAGATGAGTAACTTGCATAGTTCATAAAATCTAAAGCCAAAAAATTAGCACAAGAAGTAGAAGGCATGAAAATATTGCAACTCAGTTTGCACATATAAGTGAAGCTCTTACTCATTTCAAAAGATTGACAATGTTCATCATTAAACCATCCCAACATTGGTGAATAAACCTTACTTGCATCAAATTTACATGCTACAACATCCTTAAATAAGCAAACATGCAATAAGTCATTCAACACAAAATCATCACCAAGATTAGAGGTCATATCAAAATGATTAAACATTGGTTCTTTTGCATCAATAGTTAATTCAATGGGTGCACTCAAAATTGTTGGTATTTCAGTTGTTTGATCACATGGCAAAGTCAAATTATCAACGTAGTCCTCTAAAATAGGTGGTGTGATCAAAGTAGTGGGTAGCTCATCAGATGGTGCATTCAAATTGACAAGGCATTCATCATTCTCATGTAGAGATGGAAGATCAGTACCTTTGTCATTACCTCTTATGATCAACTCAGATGATGTAGCCACTCTCGGGGGCGATGTGTCACATGGTGGAGGTGATGTAGTCCTGACAACAACGGATGTGGTTGTCATAGTATGCCTAGTAGTTGAAGGAACAATCATATCAACTCTTGGAATGTGCACCGTGCACTTGTTCTCCTCGTGGCCAACACGTCGTTTTATTTCCTGTTCAGCTTTGCATGCAAGATGAAACAAATGGTCCATAGGATAACACTCTTCATGAATTAGTATCTCTTGAATATCACGGTTTAATCCTCCCCAAAATCTATCCATAAAATCATCTTCACTTTCTTCTAAAGAGGAATGCAACAAGGTAGTTTGTAAATCATCATAATATTTTGTTACAGTTTCACTACCTTGTTTTAAGTGTTGCAACTTCTTAATCATGTCACGAGTATAATAAGCAGGGACGAAAGTATGTCGCATGGCAAGTTTCAAATCATCCCAAGTAGTAGGTATATAATCAGGGTGTAACCGACAATATTCACTCCACCAAACCAAAGCATAACCAGTGAAAGAACCAACCGCAACCTTAACCTTTTTATGTTCATCGAAATTATGGGAAGCAAATATATTTTTTATGTCAAACTCCCATTCAATATATAAAGCAGGTTTAAAACGGCCATAAATGGTGGTATAGATACATTAACCTGATCATGTTCATTTGGATGTTTGTGCACCTCTCGTGACGGTTGTGGTATTTGCAAAGGTGGTGGCATGTCTCCCGCGATCGACAAAGCCCATGAATTGACTCTGGATCCTGTCATGATTAGTAGAACAAGAAACAAAACCCAAAAATAATGTTCCTATAACTACTAGGATGTGGTGGTAAAACGCTCACAGTAAAGCAAATATCAATGTCTTACAAGTTCTTACCATGCAGCAGGCGGTGATCGGCAACCAGCGGTGTCAAGTAACTCCGAATATTGAGTAAAGCGATTGCCAGGGGAGCGTACGTATACACGGTGTAGAAATATGTGGAGCTGGGTTGGCTATATATGGTAGCAAAAGATTAGCAATAATCAATTCAAAGATGCAATGTTGAATAAACGCTCAACGACGGTACTGTGCTGGTCCTAGGCTAGACCAAACTAGAGACGCGAGCCTAGAACACTAATGAGGTCACGTCGTAGCACAACTAGCATCAATAAAGGATATGAAGTAGCTCTAGACAGCAAGATATAAGTGAAGATCACAATAGCAGTAGACCTATTTAGAAGCTGATGTTGAGGTGCCAAATACTGAACTAGCTTCTGCAACTACTTAGATGCGGCTCGTCACTAGCTTTCATTTGAGTACTCGCGGAGCCAAAACAGACTTCATATGAGGAAGTTATGCCTGTTTTACTAAACAGTGCACAAAACAGATTCCAATCCGAACTACGAGATTGAGTCTGATAGATCCGAATTTTGTTTTTTTTTCTCCTCTCTTTTTTTTCTCACACTTATTTTTCTTTTCCTTTCTTTTTTTTCTCTGACTTTTTTTTTTACTTTTTTTTCTCTCGTTTTTTTTTCTCTATCTTTTTTTTCTCTCTCCTTCTTTCCAAAACAAACTAGATAAGATGTAGATTGGATCAAGCGAAGATGGGAACGATCTCAACTATGATTATGACAATGAACGGTGGGTAGCACGTGGAGGAAATTGATGGATGGGTGGTGGACAGCGGAAGGGATAACGATGCAGCGGCGACGTGACTAATGTGAACAGAACTCGAAACTCTAAACGACCTAGACACTAAGACCAGCAACTCGACACGATGATGCAACCGATAATTCAACTATGCAAACAATGAAAAGAAAATTGCAAAGGCTCGGACTGGCTTGGACAAAGGATGAATAGATCTAACTCTTTTTTTGTGGATTTTTCTTGGACAATAGGTAAGAAAATAAATCTAATCTAGGAAAACTGGAAATTCTCACCGAGCAACCTGAAAACTGATACCACTTGATAGAGGCGGGGTGTCCCGATCTTTCGATGAGATGATAACTATCGATTTGGTGGAGACGACTTTGACGATCCGACTACAAACGTGCACGACGTTGCGCCTTAGCAATCGCTAAACCAACTCCGAGAGGTTATTGATCACGCCGGAGCACAATCAACCTGACCACGAAGGTCTATTCCTGCAAGCAATCGAAGAACAAGCAAGAATATGATAAAAGCAATCTGAATATTGCGAGTATATATGAAGTATTGATAAAGGTGGGGATCCGTAAGCGGTCTTGGTCTGGTCGTTGGACACAAACGAAGTACACGAAGTTGCAATGGCTAACTTTTAACTAAACAAATCCCAAGGAAAAGCTACTAGATGGATCTACTTATATAGGAGCAAGGGGTGGCGGCCAAGGAGGTGGGAGGACGTCCCAAGGCAGCCTAAAACTAAATCTAGGTCGTACAAGGCCAATGGGCCCAAGTGGAGGTGATGTAACACCTTTGGACTTGTAGTTTGACTCGGATTCTGCTGCAGCATCAGATTGTTTCGTCCAGAACTCAACGCTCCGGACGAATTTGAAGGTGATTCCAATTGGGTTGGAAAGTGCACGAAATCTAGTTTCCAACAAAAAAAATCACCCAATTCGGAGTCCGTATAAAAACTTGTGTGCGTTTTGAGTCAGGTATGTCTGTGCAGTCCGAATCTGAATCCAGAACGTGAGAAACTTGGACTCCATCTTCTCTTGGGCCAAAAGTGACGTGAGAGAACTTTTTGGACAGCAAATAAACATCTCTTTCTTCCTTATCTTCATATGTGGATTGTACAAATGTCCCATACACCTGCAATTAGACAAAACACAAAAGTGTGTGAAGTATTTTTGTTCTGGATAACATAAATAGATTATTGAATAGTTTGCACTAGAAATCACCTGACAAATATGCATATATGCAATATTTTTGGTCATATCCAAGATAGTCATGTCCTCATCAGCTCGCTCGGCGGAGATCTGTTTCGTGACGTGGAGGTAGTCGTTGTTGTTGTTGTTGGAGAGGTGCGTTAGGTGCAGCGGGTGGTGGTGGTGGAAGACGCGCGAGCAATTCACTAAACTTGTTATCGAGCTTTGTTTCGAACGTCTTCTCCATGCCATCTATCTTCTCCATGGCCTCTTCAAATCTGTTTAGCACATCTTGCACCTGTCCACTCATCATTTGCTGAAATTTATCATGCAAATCCTTATTCGTCATGTTCTCCCAATCAGTCTCGTCGGCTTGTGATCCTGGCATGGTTAGCAGCAATAGAAACACAAAAAAATATGATCCTACAGACTACTAAGAAGTGGTGGTGGTGTATCACAAATCCGTCAAGCAAATCTCAAATTCTTACCAGTTCTTACCCAGCAGCAGGCGGTGATCGGCAACCGTTGTAGTCAAAAACTCTCAAAGCTTGGATAGAGCGATTACCAGGGAGAGTCAAACGCACGACGTAGATGTATGTAGAGCTGGGAAGGCTTATAATATGGTAGCAAAAAGGGTCAGCAATAATCAATTCAGAGATGCAAAGTTGAATAAACGCTCAACGACGGTACTGTGCTAGTCCTAGGCTAGACTGTGCTAGAGACGCGAGCCTAGAACACCAACAAAATCACGGCGCTGCACGTAAACAAGGAAAAAGCACACTCTGGAAATTTTTTTTGCTTTTTTTTGCGCTCTTTTTTTTTGCGCTGCTTTTTTTTTGCGAAAAATCACTATAATGGCGAGTGTCTCAAAACTCTTCCTAGGTCAAACTGACAGGATGGGCACGAAATTTTTTCGACCAAATTTTTTTTTCGTTTTTTCGACTGCCCGGACCCAAAAACTGGAAACGGGTCAACAAAAACTTCCTATAATGGCACCTGTCTCAAAACACTCAGAAACACCTAAAAATAGGATAGCCAGAATTTTTTTTCGAAAAATGCGTTTTCGAAAAATTTTGGGCCTAAACGGAGGGTGGTTTCCGGACTCTTTTTTTTTCGAAACCTACTCCGGCAAGGAAAACACGAATCGGAATCTAGATGGATCTCGAAAACAAACCTAATATGACAAGAACTCGGATTGGTGGTGTGATAAGGACATCAATACCATTGTTACACCCACAGCCCCTACTGCTACATATACGGGACCAATTACTAGAGCTCGCGCACGCCAATTAAATTATCAGGTACTTTCGTTGCTTGGTAATGATTCTAATGTTCATGAGAATATGATGCTGCCTAAATTGGATACATTTGTTTTGCTTACAAATGAAGGTTCTAGCTTGGAGAAGGATGAACATTGGAGCAAGAACAAGCATGGAGATGATGGCATGTGCAAGGGGAACAAGAACGGAGTTACAAGTGATGATTTCAGGACTTTGAAGCCACCATAATGGGTGCATGAAGCCATGGACGAAATATAAAGATGCCACTTCATAAATTTCTTCCCCAGGCTATTATAGGTGTTGCGTCACCTTTTTATTGGGCCAGGCCCATGTAATTTCGAAATACATAAATATAGGCTATTTTTAGAGTCCGTATGTGTGGGGAAACAAGTGATAGGGTTGATTTCGGACCCCTCCACCAAGGGCCACGAAATTCCCCCTCTCTTCCTCCATATATACAGCCCTTAGGGCACCGTTTAGACTTTGGGTTTTGTTTAGATTAAAAGTTCGCCATAGCTGCAACTTCGCGTACTTCGTTTGTGTTCAACGACCAGACAAAGGCGTCACAGAACCCCACCTTGATCAATAAAGCTTTCATCTTATATTCACAATATCCAGATTGCAATCTTAGTTTCTTGCTTGTTCTTCATTTGCTCGCAGGAAACAGACCCTCGTGGTCAGGTTGATCGTTCTCTGGCGTGGTCAATAACCTCTCGGAGTTGGTTTAGCGATTGCTAAGGCGCGACGTCATCGCACGTTCGTAGTCGGATCGTCAAAGTCGACTTCCACCAAAGCGATATCCATCATCTCATCGAAAGACGGGACACCTTTGCCTCTATCATGGTGGATATATGGTAGTAGATGGCAGCGGTGGTGGTATATGACAGCGGTGGTGGTATATGGATACGGATTCGAAGCGGTGGCGGATAAGTGGTGGTGGTAGATGGCAGGGGCGATGATGAAGGTGCAGCGGCGGCGTGACAACTTATGACCAGAACTCGAAACTCTAAAAGACTAGACTCTAAGACCAGCAACTAGACACGACGATGCAACCGCAAATTCAACAAAGCAAAACCCTAAAAAGATTATGCAAAGGCTCAGATTGGTTCAGATATGATGAACTAACCCTAATTTTTTTTGTGGCTTTTTCGTGGACTGTAGGTATGAAGAACAGACTCGATCTAAACTACGAAAAATTGTAAAATCTCACCGAGCAACCTAGAAATCTGATACCACTTGATAGAGGCAAAGGCGTCCCGTCTTTCGATGAGATGATGGATATCGCTTTGGTGGCAGTCGACTTTGACGATCCGACTACGAACGTGCGAGGACGTCGCGCCTTAGCAATCGCTAAACCAACTCCGAGAGGTTATTGACCACGCCGGAGCACGATCAACCTGACCACGAGGGTCTGTTTCCTGCGAGCAAACGAAGAACAAGCAAGAAACTAAGATTGCAATCTGGATATTGCGAATATAAGATGAAAGCTTTGTTGATCAAGGTGGGGTTCTGTGACGCCTTTGTTTGGTCGTTGAACACAAACGAAGTACGCGAAGTTGCAGCTATGGCGAACTTTTAATCTAAACAAAACCCGAAGTCTAAACGATGCCCTAAGGGCTGTATATATGGAGGAAGAGGGGGGGAATTTCGTGGCCCTTGGTGGAGGGGTCCGAAATCAACCCTATCCCTTGTTTCCCCACACATACGTACTCTAAAAATAGCCTATACTTGTGTATTTCGAAATTACATGGGCCTGGCCCAATAATAAGGTGACGCAGCACCTAAAATAGCGTCGGGACGAAATTTATGAAGTGGCATCTTGTATATTTCGTCCAAGGCTTCATGCACCCATTATGGTGGCTTCAAAGTCCTGAAATCATCACTTGTAACTCCGTTCTTGTTTCCCTTGCGCATGCCATCATCTCCATGCTTGTTCTTGCTCCAATGTTCATCCTTCTCCAAGCTAGGCCCTTCATTTGTAAGCAAAACAAATGTATCCAATTTAGGCAGCATCATATTCTCATGAACATTAGAATCATTACTAAGAAACGAAAGTACCTGGTAATTTAGTTGGCGTACGAGCTCTAGTAATTGGTCCAGTATGTATAGCAGCAGGGGCTTTGGGTGTAACAATTGTATTGATGTCCTCATCACGGTGGAGGATAAGCGGTGGTGGTAGATGGCAGGTGTGATGATGATGGTGCGGCGGCGGCGTGACAACTTATGACCAGAACTGATAGAGGCAAAGGTGTCCCGTCTTTCGATGAGATGATGGATATCGCTTTGGTGGAAGTCGACTTTGACGATCCGACTACGAACGTGCGAGGACGTCGCGCCTTAGCAATCGCTAAACCAACTCCGAGAGGTTATTGACCACGTCGGAGCACGATCAACCTGACCACAAGGGTCTGTTTCCTGCGAGCAAACGAAGAACAAGCAAGAAACTAAGATTGCAATCTGGATATTGCGAATATAAGATGAAAGCTTTATTGATGAAGGTGGGGTTCTGTGACGCCTTTGTCTGGTCGCTGAACACAAACGAAGTACGCGAAGTTGCAGCTATGGTGAACTTTTAATCTAAACAAAACCCACAGTCTAAACGATGCCCTAATGATAGAGGCAAAGGTGTCCCGTCTTTCGATGAGATGATGGATATCGCTTTGGTGGAAGTCGACTTTGACGATCCGACTACGAACGTGCGAGGACGTCGCGCCTTAGCAATCGCTAAACCAACTCCGAGAGGTTATTGACCACGCCGGAGCACGATCAACCTGACCACGAGGGTCTGTTTCCTGTGAGCAAACGAAGAACAAGCAAGAAACTAAGATTGCAATCTGGATATTGCGAATATAAGATGAAAGCTTTATTGATCAAGGTGGGGTTCTGTGACGCCTTTGTCTGGTCGTTGAACACAAACGAAGTACGCGAAGTTGCAGCTATGGCGAACTTTTAATCTAAACAAAACCCAAAGTCTAAACGATGCCCTAAGGGTTGTATATATGGAGGAAGAGGGGGGAATTTCGTGGCCCTTGGTGGAGGGGTCCGAAATCAACCCTATCTCTTGTTTCCCCACACATACGGACTCTAAAAATAGCCTATACTTATGTATTTCGAAATTACATGGGCCTGGCCCAATAATAAGGTGACGCAGCACCTAAAATAGCCTCGGGACGAAATTTATGAAGTGGCATCTTGTATATTTCGTTCAAGGCTTCATGCACCCATTATGGTGGCTTCAAAGTCCTGAAATCATCACTTTTAACTCCGTTCTTGTTCCCCTTGCGCATGCCATCATCTCCATGCTTGTTCTTGCTCCAATGTTCATCCTTCTCCAAGCTAGGCCCTTCATTTGTAAGCAAAACAAATGTATCCAATTTAGGCAGCATCATATTCTCATGAACATTAGAATCATTACCAAGAAACGAAAGTACCTGGTAATTTAGTTGGCGTGCACGAGCTCTAGTAATTGGTCCAGTATGTATAGCAGCAGGGGCTGTGGGTGTAACAATTCTATTGATGTCCTCATCATCCTCCCCTTCTTGAAATGAAGTCGTCCTCGACGGAAGTTCATCTTCCTCACCCAAATAAGGCTTCAAATCTGCAATGTTAAAAGTGGGACTAACCCCAAAATCTGGAGGCAGCTCAAGTTTATATGCATTATCATTTATTTTCTCTAACACCTTAAAGGGACCATCAGCACGTGGCATTAGTTTTGATTTGCGCAAATCAGGAAATCTATCCTTACGCAAATGTAACCAAACAAGATCTCTAGGTGCAAACACAACATGTTTTCTACCCTTATCTCCAGCAAGTTTATATTTAGCATTCATACGCTCAATGTTTTCCTTAGTTAACTCATGCATTTTTAAAATCAATTCAGCATGTTGTTTAGCATCAAAATTAACCTTCTCCGAAGATGGAAGAGGCAACAAATCAATAGGTGCACGAGGTAGGAAACCATACACAACTTCAAAAGGGCACATCTTAGTAGTAGAATGCAATGAACGATTATAAGCAAATTCAATATGAGGCAAGCATTCCTCCCACATTTTCTTATTATTCTTCAAAACAGCCCTAAGCATAGTAGACAACGTTCTATTGACTACTTCAGTTTGTCCATCACTTTGGGGGTGACAAGTAGTACTAAAAAGCAGTTTAGTCCCCAACTTAGCCCATAAACATCTCCAAAAGTGGCTAAGAAATTTAGTATCACGATCTGAAACAATAGTATTTGGCACACCATGCAAGCGAATAATTTCACGAAAGAACAAATCAGCAACATTAACAGCATCATCGCTTTTATGACATGGTATAAAGTGTGCCATTTTCGAGAATCTATCCACGACAACAAATATGCTATCCCTCCCCTTCTTTGTTCGAGGTAAACCTAAAACAAAGTCCATAGATATATCCTCCCAAGGAACACTAGGTACAGGCAAAGGCATATATAAACCATGAGGATTGAGTCGTGACTTAGCTTTTTGACATGTAGTGCATCGAGCAATAAAACGCTCAACATCCCGTCTCATGTTTGGCCAAAAGAAATGTGTAGCAAGTACGTCCTCCGTCTTCTTCACGCCAAAGTGTCCCATTAATCCTCCTCCATGCGCCTCCTGCAACAACAAAAGACGAACGGAGCTAGCTGGAATGCATAGCTTGTTAGCACGAAACACAAATCCATTGTTAACGACAAACTTGTTCCACATTCTTCCTTCTTTACAATTCTGCATTACATCTTTAAAATCAGCATCATGCACATATTGATCTTTGATGGTCTCCAAACCAAATATTTTGAAGTCAAGTTGTGAAAGCATAGTATAGCGACGAGACAATGCATCAGCAATAACATTTTCTTTTCCCTTCTTGTGTTTAATGACATAAGGGAAAGTCTCAATGAATTCAACCCATTTAGCATGTCTACGATTCAGTTTAGCTTGACTTTTAATATGTTTCAAAGATTGATGATCAGAATGTATAACAAATTCTTTGGGCCATAAATAATGTTGCCATGTTTCTAAAGTCCGAACAAGAGCATATAATTCTTTATCATAAGTAGAATAATTCAGACTAGGCCCACTCAATTTTTCAGAAAAGTATGCAACAGGTTTGCCATCTTGTAATAACACACCTCCTAATCCAATTCCACTAGCATCACATTCAAGCTCAAAAGTCTTATTAAAATCAGGAAGTTGGAGTAAAGGAGCATGTGTCAACTTATCTTTCAATACCGTGAAGGCTTCTTCCTGTGCAGTACCCCAAAGAAAAGGCACATCTTTCTTTGTAAGCTCATTGAGAGGTGCAGCAATGGTGCTGAAATCTCTCACAAAACGCCTATAGAATCCAGCGAGGCCAAGAAAACTCCTCACTTGTGTGACCGTTTTGGGCTGCGGCCAACTCTCAATAGCTTCAATCTTGGCTTTATCAACTTCAATTCCCTGTGGAGTAACAACATAGCCAAGAAAAGATACTCGGTCGGTGCAAAAGATGCACTTCCCAAGGTTACCGAACAAACGTGCATCACGTAGAGCAATAAAAACAGCACGTAAATGTTCCAAATGTTCTTCCAAAGATCTGCTATAAATCAATATGTCATCAAAGTAAACTACCACAAATCGTCCAATGAAAGCACGTAAAACTTCGTTCATTAATCTCATGAAAGTACTAGGTGCATTAGTTAACCCAAAAGGCATGACTAACCACTCATATAATCCAAACTTAGTTTTAAATGCTGTTTTCCATTCATCTCCCAAGTTCATACGAATTTGATGGTAGCCACTACGCAAATCAACTTTGGAGAATATTGTAGAGCCACTCAATTCATCAAGCATATCATCTAGCCTAGGAATAGGATGACGATAACGAATAGTAATATTATTAATGCCTCTACAATCAACACACATACGTGATGTACCATCCTTTTTCGGCACTAGAATAATAGGAACAGCACAAGGACTAAGGGATTCGCGTATATAACCTTTGTCGAGAAGCTCTTGTACTTGACGCATAATCTCCTTCGTCTCCTTTGGATTGGTACGGTATGGTGCACGGTTTGGCAGTGAAGCACCGGGAATTAAGTCAATCTGATGCTCAATCCCTCGAATAGGCGGTAATCCCGGTGGCACGTCTTGTGGAAAGACGTCAGCGAACTCCTGCAAAATGTTAGTGACAGCAGGAGGCAAAGAGGAAGGCACGTCCTCGAATGAAAATAATGCCTCTTTGCACACAAAAGCATAGCAAACAAATTTGCTGAAATCTAGCTCATCAATATCAGATTTGGTGGCAAATAAACATGCACTTTTCAATTTAATTTCAGAAGCAACACTAGATGGTTTATTATTAGGCTTCATTTGTTGCTCAAATTCTTTTGCCACAATCTGATTTTCACTCTTATTCTTCTCCTGTTTTGCTTTATTAGCTCTATTAATATCATCTTTCAAAATGGAATCAGGAGTCATAGGAAGCAAAGTAATATTTTTATCCTTATGAACAAGAGTATAGTGATTGTTTCTACCATGGTGTACAGAATTTTTATCAAATTGCCATGGTCTACCAAGTAATAAGGAACATGCTTGCATAGGTACCACATCACAATCAACATAATCAGCATATATAGAGATACTAAAATGCACACGAACAGTACGTGTTACCTTAACCTTGCCGCTGTTGTTGACCCATTGGATGTAGTAAGGATGTGGATGTGGTCTTGTGGTGAGAGAAAGCTTCTCCACCATCTCCATGCTAGCCAAGTCGTTGCAGCTCCCTCCGTCTATTATGACGCGCACAGAATGTTCCTTCACAACTCCCTTGGTGATGAGGACATCAATACAATTGTTACACCCACAGCCCCTGCTGCTATACATACTGGACCAATTACTAGAGCTCGTGCACGCCAACTAAATTACCAGGTACTTTCGTTTCTTGGTAATGATTCTAATGTTCATGAGAATATGATGCTGCCTAAATTGGATACATTTGTTTTGCTTACAAATGAAGGGCCTAGCTTGGAGAAGGATGAACATTGGAGCAAGAACAAGCATGGAGATGATGGCATGCGCAAGGGGAACAAGAACGGAGTTACAAGTGATGATTTCAGGACTTTGAAGCCACCATAATGGGTGCATGAAGCCTTGGACGAAATATACAAGATGCCACTTCATAAATTTCGTCCCGAGGCTATTTTAGGTGCTGCGTCACCTTATTATTGGGCCAGGCCCATGTAATTTCGAAATACATAAGTATAGGCTATTTTTAGAGTCCTTATGTGTGGGGAAACAAGAGATAGGGTTGATTTCGGACCCCTCCACCAAGGGCCACGAAATTCCCCCCTCTTCCTCCATATATACAGCCCTTAGGGCATCGTTTAGACTTTGGGTTTTGTTTAGATTAAAAGTTCGCCATAGCTGCAACTTCGCGTACTTCGTTTGTGTTCAACGACCAGACAAAGGCGTCACAGAACCCCACCTTGATCAATAAAGCTTTCATCTTATATTCGCAATAACCAGATTGCAATCTTAGTTTCTTGCTTGTTCTTCGTTTGCTCGCAGGAAACAGACCCTCGTGGTCAGGTTGATCGTGCTCCGGCGTGGTCAATAACCTCTCGGAGTTGGTTTAGCGATTGCTAAGGCGCGACGTCCTCGCACGTTCGTAGTCGGATCGTCAAAGTCGACTTCCACCAAAGCGATATCCATCATCTCATCGAAAGACGGGACACCTTTGCCTCTATCACTTTGTTTTAGGTTTACCTCGAACAAAGAAGGGGAGGGATAGCATATTTGTTGTCGTGGATAGATTCTCGAAAATGGCACACTTTATACCATGTCATAAAAGCGATGATGCTGTTAATGTTGCTGATTTGTTCTTTCGTGAAATTATTCGCTTGCATGGTGTGCCAAATACTATTGTTTCAGATCGTGATACTAAATTTCTTAGCCACTTTTGGAGATGTTTATGGGCTAAGTTGGGGACTAAACTGCTTTTTAGTACTACTTGTCACCCCCAAAGTGATGGACAAACTGAAGTAGTCAATAGAACGTTGTCTACTATGCTTAGGGCTGTTTTGAAGAATAATAAGAAAATGTGGGAGGAATGCTTGCCTCATATTGAATTTGCTTATAATCGTTCATTGCATTCTACTACTAAGATGTGCCCTTTTGAAGTTGTGTATGGTTTCCTACCTCATGCACCTATTGATTTGTTGCCTCTTCCATCTTCGGAGAAGGTTAATTTTGATGCTAAACAATGGGCTGAATTGATTTTAAAAATGCATGAGTTAACTAACGAAAACATTGAGCGCATGAATGCTAAATATAAACTTGCTGGAGATAAGGGTAGAAAACATGTTGTGTTTGCACCTGGAGATCTTGTTTGGTTACATTTGCGTAAGGATAGATTTCCTGATTTGCGCAAATCAAAGTTAATGCCACGTGCTGATGGTCCCTTTAAGGTGTTAGAGAAAATAAATGATAATGCATATAAACTTGAGCTGCCTGCAGATTTTGGGGTTAGTCCCACTTTTAACATTACAGATTTGAAGCCTTATTTGGGTGAGGAAGATGAACTTCCGTCGAGGACGACTTCATTTCAAGAAGGGGAGGATGATGAGGACATCAATACAATTGTTACACCCACAGCCCCTGCTGCTATACATACTGGACCAATTACTAGAGCTCGTGCACGCCAACTAAATTACCAGGTACTTTCGTTTCTTGGTAATGATTCTAATGTTCATGAGAATATGATGCTGCCTAAATTGGATACATTTGTTTTGCTTACAAATGAAGGGCCTAGCTTGGAGAAGGATGAACATTGGAGCAAGAACAAGCATGGAGATGATGGTATGCGCAAGGGGAACAAGAATGGAGTTACAAGTGATGATTTCAGGACTTTGAAGCCACCATAATGGGTGCATGAAGCCTTGGACGAAATATACAAGATGCCACTTCATAAATTTCGTCCCGAGGCTATTTTAGGTGCTGCGTCACCTTATTATTGGGCCAGGCCAATGTAATTTCGAAATACATAAGTATAGGCTATTTTTAGAGTCCGTATGTGTGGGGAAACAAGAGATAGGGTTGATTTCGGACCCCTCCACCAAGGGCCACGAAATTCCCCCCTCTTCCTCCATATATACAGCCCTTAGGGCATCGTTTAGACTTTGGGTTTTGTTTAGATTAAAAGTTCGCCATAGCTGCAACTTCGCGTACTTCGTTTGTGTTCAACGACCAGACAAAGGCGTCACAGAACCCCACCTTGATCAATAAAGCTTTCATCTTATATTTGCAATATCCAGATTGCAATCTTAGTTTCTTGCTTGTTCTTCGTTTGCTCGCAGGAAACAGACCCTCGTGGTCAGGTTGATCGTGCTCCGGCGTGGTCAATAACCTCTCGGAGTTGGTTTAGCGATTGCTAAGGCGCGACGTCCTCGCACGTTCGTAGTCGGATCGTCAAAGTCGACTTCCACCAAAGCGAAATCCACCATCTCATCGAAAGACGGGACACCTTTGCCTCTATCATAGAGCCACTCAATTCATCAAGCATATCATCTAGCCTAGGAATAGGATGACGATAACGAATAGTAATATTATTAATGCCTCTACAATCAACACACATACGTGATGTACCATCCTTTTTCGGCACTAGAATAATAGGAACAGCACAAGGACTAAGGGATTCGCGTATATAACCTTTGTCGAGAAGCTCTTGTACTTGACGCATAATCTCCTTCGTCTCCTCTGGATTGGTACGGTATGGTGCACGGTTTGGCAGTGAAGCACCGGGAATTAAGTCAATCTGATGCTCAATCCCTTGAATAGGCGGTAATCCCGGTGGCACGTCTTGTGGAAAGACGTCAGCGAACTCCTGCAAAATGTTAGTGACAGCAGGAGGCAAAGAGGAAGGCACGTCCTCGAATGAAAATAATGCCTCTTTGCACACAAAAGCATAGCAAACAGATTTGCTGAAATCTAGCTCATCAATATCAGATTTGGTGGCAAATAAACATGCACTTTTCAATTTAATTTCAGAAACAACACTAGATGGTTTATTATTAGGCTTCATTTGTTGCTCAAATTCTTTTGCCACAATCTGATTTTCACTCATATTCTTCTCCTGTTTTGCTTTATTAGCTCTATTAATATCATCTTTCAAAATGGAATCAGGAGTCATAGGAAGCAAAGTAATATTTTTATCCTTATGAACAAGAGTATAGTGATTGTTTCTACCATGGTGTACAGAGTTTTTATCAAATTGCCATGGTCTACCAAGTAATAAGGAACATGCTTGCATAGGTACCACATCACAATCAACATAATCAGCATATGTAGAGATACTAAAATGCACACGAACAGTACGTGTTACCTTAACCTTGCCGCTGTTGTTGAACCATTGGATGTAGTAAGGATGTGGATGTGGTCTTGTGGTGAGAGAAAGCTTCTCCACCATCTCCATGCTAGCCAAGTTGTTGCAGCTCCCTCCGTCTATTATGACGCGCACAGAACGTTCCTTCACAACTCCCTTGGTATGGAACAAATTGTGCCTCTGATTTTGCTCAGCTTGTGTGACCTGCACACTCAAAACACGTTGAGCAACTAAACATTCATACCTGTCAGCGTCTTCAGGAGCCATGTATTGTGTCCCATGATCAAAATCATCTCCACCATGTTCTTCACGTGTAATAAGAGCCAAAGTCTCCTCATCATAGTCACTAGCGGACTCATATCCACCATCCGCGGTAGCAATCATCACACGCGGAGATTTGCATTCCCTCGCATAATGACCTCCTCCCTTACAACGACGACAAATAATATCACTTGTGTGCCCTGTTGATGCCATGGAAGAAGAAGAACTCCGTGCAGGCCCAGCAGGTGCGCTCTTGGCAGATAATGGTGGTTGTGCCTGTTTTCTTGTATCACGACTGGAGGAGGCACCTAATTGAGGTGCTGGTGCAGTTGAAGTAGAAGATGCACGCGGTGTCCATGATGAAGGTCGGCCTGCAGAAAAGTTAGTTCGCGCCAATGCTTGTCGATCCTGCACTTCACGTTCAGCTTTACAAGCAAGATGGAATAAACGAGTGATATTAGTATACTCATAGTCTAGAATGGTCTGAATCTCTCTATTTAATCCACCCAGAAAACGTGCAAGCATAGCTTCATTCTCCTCAACAATACCACATCGAATCATGCCAGTTTGTAATTCCTGATAATATTCTTCTACAAAAATTTTTCCTTGTCTTAAACACTGCAATTTTTGAAGCAATTCACGTTGATAATATGGTGGAACCCAACGAGTACGCATAGCAGTTTTCAAAGCAGCCCAAGTAGTTGGAATAGGATATAATCTACAATGTTCAGACCACCATACACATGCAAAACTAGTGAAAGCACAAACAGCAGCAGCAACTCGTCTCTCCTCAGGATATTGTAAACATGTAAATCGTTGTTCAGTTTCTAACTCCCAAGTAAGATATATATCAGGAACATATCTACCCTCAAATGGTGGAATATTCAATTTCAGTTTAGGAATATGGACATCATCTCGTACCTGAGGTGGTGGTGCAGGCCTACCATTACGAATATATACCTGAGGTCGACCTGCTGGTGGTGGTGGTGGTGGCTGCTCGTAGATCTGATTTTGATCAACCTCATCCTCATAATCGCCCGCATACTCATCATCCTCCTGGGTACCAGCAGGAGCAGTAGCAGGAGCCAAAGAAGCACCAACAGCAGTAACAGCGGCACCAGAATTTTGTCCTGGCACAATAGGAACACGCTGTGCTCGTCCATACTGATTCGGAAGGGGGCGTAGTTGTTGTTGTTGCAGAGGTGCGACAGGTGCAGCCGGTGGTGGAAGACGCGCAAGCAGTTCATTAAATCTGTTATCGAGCTTTGTTTCGAACGTCTTCTCAAGGCCAGTGATCTTCTCCATGGCGTCTTCAAAATTGTTCAGCACATCTTGTACCTGTTCAGTCATCATTTGCTGAAACTTATCATGAAGCTCCTTGTTCGATAAGTTCTCCCAGTCAATCTCGTCGGCTTGTGATCCTGGCATGGTTAGCAGCAATAGAAACACACAAGAATATGATTCTACAGACTACTAAGAAGTGGTGGTGGTGTATCACAAATCCGTCAAGCAAATCTCAAATTCTTACCAGTTCTTACCCAGCAACAGGCGGTGATCGGCAACCGTTGTAGTCAAAAACTCTCAAAGCTTGGATAGAGCGATTACCAGGGAGAGTCAAACACACGACGTAGATGTATGGGGAGCTGGGAAGGCTTATAGTACGGTAGCAAAAAGGGTCAGCAATAATCAATTCAGAGATGCAAAGTTGAATAAACGCTCAACGACGGTACTGTGCTGGTCCTAGGCTAGACTGTGCTAGAGACGCGAGCCTAGAACACCAACAAAATCACGGCGCGGCACGTAAACAAGGGAAAAGCACACTCTGAATTTTTTTTTCGCTCTTTTTTTTGCGCTCTTTTTTTTTGCGCTGCTTTTTTTTTGCGAAAAATCACTATAATGGCGAGTGTCTCAAAACTCTTCCTAGGTCAAACTGACAGGATGGGCACGAAATTTTTTTTTTTCGAATTTTTTTTTTCGACTGCCCGGACCCAAAAACTGGAAACAGGTCAAAAAAAACTTCCTATAATGGCACCTGTCTCAAAACACTCAGAAACACCTAAAAATAGGATAGCTAGAAATTTTTTCGAAAAATGCGTTTTCGAAAATTTTTGGGCCTAAACGGGGCGTGGCTACCCGACTTTTTTTTTTTCCGAAACCTACTCCGGCAAGGAAACACGAATCGGAATCTAGATGGATCTCGAACACAAACCTAATATGCAAGGAACTCGGATTGGTGGTGGATATATGGTGGTGGTATATGGCAGCGGTGGTGGTAGCGGTGGTAGTATATGGATATGGATCGGTGGTGGTATATGGATACGGATTCGGAGCGGTGGCGGATAAGCGGTGGTGGTAGATGGCAGGGGCGATGATGATGGTGCGGCGGCGGCGTGACAACTTATGACCAGAACTCGAAACTCTAAAAGACTAAACTCTAAGACCAGCAACTAGACACGACGATGCAACCGCAAATTCAACAAAGCAAAACCCTAAAAAGATTATGCAAAGGCTCAGATTGGTTCGGATATGATGAACTAACCCTAATTTTTTTGTGGCTTTTTCGTGGACTGTAGGTATGAAGAACAGACTCGATCTAAACTACGAAAAACTGTAAAATCTCACCGAGCAACCTGGAAATCTGATACCACTTGATAGAGGCAAAGGTGTCCCGTCTTTCGATGAGATGATGGATATCGCTTTGGTGGAAGTCGACTTTGACGATCCGACTACGAACGTGCGAGGACGTCGCGCCTTAGCAATCGCTAAACCAACTCCGAGAGGTTATTGACCACGCCGGAGCACGATCAACCTGACCACGAGGGTCTGTTTCCTGCGAGCAAATGAAGAACAAGCAAGAAACTAAGATTGCAATCTGGATATTGCGAATATAAGATGAAAGCTTTATTGATCAAGGTGGGGTTCTGTGACGCCTTTGTCTGGTCGTTGAACACAAACCAAGTACGCGAAGTTGCAGCTATGGCGAACTTTTAATCTAAACAAAACCCACAGTCTAAACGATGCCCTAAGGGCTGTATATATGGAGGAAGAGGGGGGGGCATTTTGTGGCCCTTGGTGGAGGGGTCCGAAATCAACCCTATCTCTTGTTTCCCCACACATACGGACTCTAAAAGTAGCCTATACTTATGTATTTCGAAATTACATGGGCCTGGCCCAATAATAAGGTGACGCAGCACCTAAAATAGCCTCGGGACGAAATTTATGAAGTGGCATCTTGTATATTTCGTCCAAGGCTTCATGCACCCATTATGGTGGCTTCAAAGTCCTGAAATCATCACTTGTAACTCCGTTCTTGTTCCCCTTGCGCATGCCATCATCTCCATGCTTGTTCTTGCTCCAATGTTCATCCTTCTCCAAGCTAGGCCCTTCATTTGTAAGCAAAACAAATGTATCCAATTTAGGCAGCATCATATTCTCATGAACATTAGAATCATTACCAAGAAACGAAAGTACCTGGTAATTTAGTTGGCGTGCACGAGCTCTAGTAATTGGTCCAGTATGTATAGCAGCAGGGGCTGTGGGTGTAACAATTGTATTGATCTCCTCATCAAGAACTCGAAACTCTAAAAGACTAGACTCTAAGACCAGCAACTAGACACGACGATGCAACCGCAAATTCAACAAAGCAAAACCCTAAAAAGATTATGCAAAGGCTCAGATTGGTTCGGATATGATGAACTAACCCTAATTTTTTTTGTGGCTTTTTCGTGGACTATAGGTATGAAGAACAGACTCGATCTAAACTACGAAAAACTGTAAAATCTCACCGAGCAACCTGGAAATCTGATACCACTTGATAGAGGCAAAGGTGTCCCGTCTTTCGATGAGATGATGGATATCGCTTTGGTGGCAGTCGACTTTGACGATCCGACTACGAACGTGCGAGGACGTGGCGTCTTAGCAATCGCCAAACCAACTCCGAGAGGTTATTGACCACACCGGAGCACGATCAACCTGACCACGAGGGTCTGTTTCCTGCGAGCAAACGAAGAACAAGCAAGAAACTGAGATTGCAATCTGGATATTGCGAATATAAGATGAAAGCTTTATTGATCAAGGTGGGGTTCTGTGACGCCTTTGTCTGGTCGTTGAACACAAACGAAGTACGCGAAGTTGCAGCTATGGCGAACTTTTAATCTAAACAAAACCCAAAGTCTAAACGATGCCCTAAGGGCTGTATATATGGAGGAAGAGGGGGGAATTTTGTGGCCCTTGGTGGAGGGGTCCGAAATCAACCCTATCTCTTGTTTCCCCACACATACGGACTCTAAAAATAGCCTATACTTATGTATTTCGAAATTACATGGGCCTGGCCCAATAATAAGGTGACGCAGCACCTAAAATAGCCTCGGGACGAAATTTATGAAGTGGCATCTTGTATATTTCGTCCAAGGCTTCATGCACACATTATGGTGGCTTCAAAGTCCTGAAATCATCACTTGTAACTCCGTTCTTGTTCCAATGTTCATCCTTCTCCAAGCTAGGCCCTTCATTTGTAAGCAAAACAAATGTATCCAATTTAGGCAGCATCATATTCTCATGAACATTAGAATCATTACCAAGAAACGAAAGTACCTGGTAATTTAGTTGGCGTGCACGAGCTCTAGTAATTGGTCCAGTATGTATAGCAGCAGGGGCTGTGGGTGTAACAATTGTATTGATGTCCTCATCAATGGAGATGATGGCATGCGCAAGGGGAACAAGAACGGAGTTACAAGTGATGATTTCAGGACTTTGAAGCCACCATAATGGGTGCATGAAGCCTTGGACGAAATATACAAGATGCCACTTCATAAATTTCGTCCCGAGGCTATTTTAGGTGCTGCGTCACCTTATTATTGGGCCAGGCCCATGTAATTTCGAAATACATAAGTATAGGCTATTTTTAGAGTCCGTATGTGTGGGGAAACAAGAGATAGGGTTGATTTCGGACCCCTCCACCAAGGGCCACGAAATTCCCCCCTCTTCCTCCATATATACAGCCCTTAGGGCATCGTTTAGACTTTGGGTTTTGTTTAGATTAAAAGTTCGCCATAGCTGCAACTTCGCGTACTTCGTTTGTGTTCAACGACCAGACAAAGGCGTCACAGAACCCCACCTTGATCAATAAAGCTTTCATCTTATATTCGCAATATCCAGATTGCAATCTTAGTTTCTTGCTTGTTCTTCGTTTGCTCGCAGGAAACAGACCCTCGTGGTCAGGTTGATCGTGCCCCGGCGCGGTCAATAACCTCTCGGAGTTGGTTTAGCGACTACTAAGGCGCGACGTCCTCGCACGTTCGTAGTCGGATCGTCAAAGTCGACTTCCACCAAAGCGAAATCCACCTTCTCATCGAAAGACGGGACACCTTTGCCTCTATCACATGCTCCTTTACTCCAACTTCCTGATTTTAATAAGACTTTTGAGCTTGAATGTGATGCTAGTGGAATTGGATTAGGAGGTGTGTTATTACAAGATGGCAAACCTGTTGCATACTTTTCTGAAAAATTGAGTGGGCCTAGTCTGAATTATTCTACTTATGATAAAGAATTATATGCTCTTGTTCGGACTTTAGAAACATGGCAACATTATTTATGGCCCAAAGAATTTGTTATACATTGTGATCATGAATCTTTGAAACATATTAAAAGTCAAGCTAAACTGAATCGTAGACATGCTAAATGGGTTGAATTCATTGAGACTTTCCCTTATGTCATTAAACACAAGAAGGGAAAAGAAAATGTTATTGCTGATGCATTGTCTCGTCGCTATACTATGCTTTCACAACTTGACTTCAAAATATTTGGTTTGGAGACCATCAAAGATCAATATGTGCATGATGCTGATTTTAAAGATGTAATGCAGAATTGTAAAGAAGGAAGAATGTGGAACAAGTTTGTTGTTAACGATGGATTTGTGTTTCGTGCTAACAAGCTATGCATTCCAGCTAGCTCCGTTCGTCTTCTGTTGTTGCAGGAGGCGCATGGAGGAGGATTAATGGGACACTTTGGCGTGAAGAAGACGGAGGACGTACTTGCTACACATTTCTTTTGGCCAAAGATGAGACTGGATGTTGAGCGTTTTATTGCTCGCTGCACTACATGTCAAAAAGCTAAGTCACGACTCAATCCTCATGGTTTATATATGCCTTTGCCTGTACCTAGTGTTCCTTGGGAGGATATATCTATGGACTTTGTTTTAGGTTTACCTCGAACAAAGAAGGGGAGGGATAGCATATTTGTTGTCGTGGATAGATTCTCGAAAATGGCACACTTTATACCATGTCATAAAAGCGATGATGCTGTTAATGTTGCTGATTTGTTCTTTCGTGAAATTATTCGCTTGCATGGTGTGCCCAATACTATTGTTTCAGATCGTGATACTAAATTTCTTAGCCACTTTTGGAGATGTTTATGGGCTAAGTTGGGGACTAAACTGCTTTTTAGTACTACTTGTCACCCCCAAACTGATGGACAAACTGAAGTAGTCAATAGAATGTTGTCTACTATGCTTAGGGCTGTTTTGAAGAATAATAAGAAAATGTGGGAGGAATGCTTGCCTCATATTGAATTTGCTTATAATCGTTCATTGCATTCTACTACTAAGATGTGCCCTTTTGAAGTTGTGTATGGTTTCCTACCTCGTGCACCTATTGATTTGTTGCCTCTTCCATCTTCGGAGAAGGTTAATTTTGATGCTAAACAACGTGCTGAATTGATTTTAAAAATGCATGAGTTAACTAAGGAAAACATTGAGCGTATGAATGCTAAATATAAACTTGCTGGAGATAAGGGTAGAAAACATGTTGTGTTTGCACCTGGAGATCTTGTTTGGTTACATTTGCGTAAGGATAGATTTCCTGATTTGCGCAAATCAAAGTTAATGCCACGTGCTGATGGTCCCTTTAAGGTGTTAGAGAAAATAAATGATAATTGATAGAGGCGAGGGTCCCGATCTTTCGATGAGATGATGGATATCGCTTTGGTGGAAGTCGACTTTGACGATCCGACTACGAACGTGCGAGGACGTCGCGCCTTAGCAATCGCTAAACCAACTCCGAGAGGTTATTGACCACGCCGGAGCACGATCAACCTGACCACGAGGGTCTGTTTCCTGCGAGCAAACGAAGAACAAGCAAGAAACTAAGATTGCAATCTGGATATTGCGAATATAAGATGAAAGCTTTATTGATCAAGGTGGGGTTCTGTGACGCCTTTGTCTGGTCGTTGAACACAAACGAAGTACGCGAAGTTGCAGCTATGGCGAACTTTTAATCTAAACAAAACCCAAAGTCTAAACGATGCCCTAAGGGCTGTATATATGGAGGAAGAGGGGGGAATTTCGTGGCCCTTGGTGGAGCAGTCCGAAATCAACCCTATCTCTTGTTTCCCCACACATATGGACTCTAAAAATAGCCTATACTTATGTATTTCGAAATTACATGGGCCTGGCCCAATAATAAGGTGACGCAGCACCTAAAATAGCCTCGGGACGAAATTTATGAAGTGGCATCTTGTATATTTCGTCCAAGGCTTCATGCACCCATTATGGTGGCTTCAAAGTCCTGAAATCATCACTTGTAACTCCGTTCTTGTTCCCCTTGCGCATGCCATCATCTCCATGCTTGTTCTTGCTCCAATGTTCATCCTTCTCCAAGCTAGGCCCTTCATTTGTAAGCAAAACAAATGTATCCAATTTAGGCAGCATCATATTCTCATGAACATTAGAATCATTACCAAGAAACGAAAGTACCTGGTAATTTAGTTGGCGTGCACGAGCTCTAGTAATTGGTCCAGTATGTATAGCAGCAGGGGCTGTGGGTGTAACAATTGTATTGATGTCCTCATCACAAGGTATCTTCGCCTTCGGATATATGGCATCTTCGCCAACAAGCACCTCAAGACTACGCTCAAAAGAAGCTCCCCAAGCTCAAGTCCGCGACTTCCACGAGCTACTACGACCTCGACATCGACCACACGATTCCTTTCTATGGGACTCAAGAACCCGAGGAGTATCTCGAGTGGGAGCATTTGATGGACGACTACCTCAAGCTACATCAAGTCCCTCCTGAAGATCAAGTGAAGTGCGCCACAAGGAAATTCCATGACTACGCGTCCACATGGTGGCTTCACACACCTTCGGAGAGCTATGACATGAGTTGGCCCAAGACGAATAGAGCTTTGCGGCGAGAGTTTGTGCCTTCAACCTACATGGAACAACTTCAACGCCAATTGGAGAACACCATCCAAGGATCCAAGTCCATCGACGAGTACTTGAAGGAGATGAAGATTGCCTTGCGACGAGCCGGCGTGGACGACCCCATTTCGATTAAGTTCCACTTCATGATGGGATTGCACAACGACATCTCCAAGACGATCTTCCTCGAGAACTACAAGTCCCTCGACGATAACTACATTAGTGCTCTCAAGGCGGAACAAGAACTCATGAAGGCCAAAGTTTCTCTACCACAAGCTCACTTCGCGACGACCAAGCTACATGAGAACGAGCATGAGGCTAGTACCACCACGATGTCCAAGCCCGACAAGCTCCGAGATGCTACTCCCAAGTTCGACGCCATCCCTCTTTGTGACATTGACGATGTCGAGTCCTCCATGACTCTTTTTCAAGACGGTGCGGCGACGAGTACGACTACGGAGACCCTCAAGGACCAAGCTTTGAAGGCGAGCAACAAGGTGGCGAGCAAGGATGATGCTTCCATCTTAGGAGGCGAGAGTGATGAAGTGCCATCTTCGGCCTTCATCCACGGCGAGAGTGATGTTGTGCCATCTTCGGCCTTCATCCACGATGACGACTACGAGACGGTTGAGCATGGAATTTTCCCTTCGACCACGGCGACATGTGATGACTTGAGTGAGTTTAGCCACCATATTGAGAGTGAGAGTGATTTCACCACTAGCCCCATATATGATGTGTTTCCACTATTCCCATGTGAGGAGAGCCACAACCCCCACCTCTTGAGTGAGATGAGTGACTCCACCATATGTGAGTTTGAGTGCACCTATTTTGAGGGAGTGAGTGAACAGCCACATAGAGAGAGTGAGATAGTTGATAGGTCATGTGAGGCCACTTTTAACACTAACGACTTGACCTCTACCTCTATTGTGTCTTCTCATTTGGTGCTAGGTCCCTTATATGATGATGCGCCGCTTCTCGACGACTTCGTCCTACCTTTGGACAAGACGATGGCCATGGTGGAATATGATGCACCCCCCGCATGGTTCCATCACAATGATGATCTTGACCACCATTTGGTCTTTACCACCTCACCTACACCACTTGAGTGGAATGACAAAGGTAACATAGGTGAAGGTGATGCTCTTATCCCACTAGTGGACTATCATGACATTGATTGCTTGCATGATGTTGATACCCCCAGTTCCATGCTTCATGCTAGTGTGACTTCCCCATGCGATGATTTACCCATTTATGATGAGTATGATGATTGCCATGTGGAGTCTATTAGTTGTGATGCCATGTTACATAGGATTTCTTGTGCTAATTCTCTCGGTCACATCATGTTTGCCAATCCACTTGACTTGTCATATGCTATGCATGAGATCGACCACATGTCATATTGCAATCTCTTCATAGTGACTATGCATATGCCATTCAGATTAACCCAATTTGCACATATGGCATAGATGACAAGCCTATGGTTATTGGCATTTGTTTCTCTTGTGATGATATTGACATGCTACCTTTGCATCATTTATCTCACATGCCATGCCATGACCACCTAGCTTCGGATATGCGTTGTTTTGGATATTGTCCATTTTCTCCATATGATGTTCCCATTATTGCTCATGAGGAGACCCCCATAGTTTCCTCATACATGTTTGGAGATTTTTTTTCACTCCCATCCATTGCATGATCCCAATACTTGTATGCACAATATGCTTCCCATGAATAAACATGCTATTGATGTCCCATATACTTGTATGCTAAATTTGCATCCCCATCATGTCATACACAATAAAATATTCTTTCATGATGGATGACATGTTCTTATACCATGCATAAAATTTCTTTAAGCGATGCTTATCTTGTACTAACTCACACGTGCAAATACACATCATGATGGATGATGTGTACATTTACCACGCGCACAATTTCTTTGGTTTGTGTCTCTTTTGTGTAGGTACCCATGAATAGTTGTCAACCTCGCAATCCCACGAGTTGACAAAACAAGCTCTAGAGAGCAATGATGACTTGGGATCCCATGGATTGCATTTCGCACCGCTCCCTTCACGCGAATTCTTCATGCATTTCTTCTACATGACCCTCACTTGGCTATGGGTTATTGTCCATTACATATTATATGCCCATCTTGCCATGTTCACTTTGCATGATATGCTCATTACTACGCCTTTGCCATGCATTTGTGACCCACGCTTTGCATTACACATGATGATTGATTCTCATACTTGTATGTGTATTTGCAAGCTTGGTGGAGATATTGCCTGCTGATAGAGGCAAAGGTGTCCCGTCTTTCGATGAGATGATGGATATCGCTTTGGTGGAAGTCGACTTTGACGATCCGACTACGAACGTGCAAGGACGTCGCGCCTTAGCAATCGCTAAACCAACTCCGAGAGGTTATTGACCACGCCGGAGCACGATCAACCTGACCACGAGGGTCTGTTTCCTGCGAGCAAACGAAGAACAAGCAAGAAACTAAGATTGCAATCTGGATATTGCGAATATAAGATGAAAGCTTTATTGATCAAGGTGGGGTTCTGTGACGCCTTTGTCTGGTCGTTGAACACAAACGAAGTACGCGAAGTTGCAGCTATGGCGAACTTTTAATCTAAACAAAACCCAAAGTCTAAACGATGCCCTAAGGGCTGTATATATGGAGGAAGAGGGGGGAATTTCGTGGCCCTTGGTGGAGGGGTCCGAAATCAACCCTATCTCTTGTTTCCCCACACATACGGACTCTAAAAATAGCCTATACTTATGTATTTCGAAATTACATGGGCCTGGTGATGAGGACATCAATACAATTGTTACACCCACAGCCCCTGCTGCTATACATACTGGACCAATTACTAGAGCTCGTGCACGCCAACTAAATTACCAGGTACTTTCGTTTCTTGGTAATGATTCTAATGTTCATGAGAATATGATGCTGCCTAAATTGGATACATTTGTTTTGCTTACAAATGAAGGGCCTAGCTTGGAGAAGGATGAACATTGGAGCAAGAACAAGCATGGAGATGATGGCATGCACAAGAGGAACAAGAACGGAGTTACAAGTGATGATTTCAGGACATTGAAGCCACCATAATGGGTGCATGAAGCCTTGGACGAAATATACAAGATGCCACTTCATAAATTTCGTCCCGAGGCTATTTTAGGTGCTGCGTCACCTTATTATTGGGCCAGGCCCATGTAATTTCGAAATACATAAGTATAGGCTATTTTTTGGAGTCCGTATGTGTGGGGAAACAAGAGATAGGGTTGATTTCGGACCCCTCCACCAAGGGCCACGAAATTCCCCCCTCTTCCTCCATATATACAGCCCTTAGGGCATCGTTTAGACTTTGGGTTTTGTTTAGATTAAAAGTTTGCCATAGCTGCAACTTCGCGTACTTCGTTTGTGTTCAACGACCAGACAAAGGCGTCACAGAACCCCACCTTGATCAATAAAGCTTTCATCTTATATTCGCAATATCCAGATTGCAATCTTAGTTTCTTGCTTGTTCTTCATTTGCTCGCAGGAAACAGACCCTCGTGGTCAGGTTGATCGTGCTCTGGCGTGGTCAATAACCTCTCGGAGTTGGTTTAGCGATTGCTAAGGCGCGACGTCCTCGCACGTTCGTAGTCGGATCGTCAAAGTCGACTTCCACCAAAGCGATATCCATCATCTCATCGAAAGACGGGACACCTTTGCCTCTATCACCTGGCCCAATAATAAGGTGACGCAGCACCTAAAATAGCCTCGGGACGAAATTTATGAAGTGGCATCTTGTATATTTCGTCCAAGGCTTCATGCACCCATTATGGTGGCTTCAAAGTCCTGAAATCATCACTTGTAACTCCGTTCTTGTTCCCCTTGCGCATGCCATCATCTCCATGCTTGTTCTTGCTCCAATGTTCATCCTTCTCCAAGCTAGGCCCTTCATTTGTAAGCAAAACAAATGTATCCAATTTAGGCAGCATCATATTCTCATGAACATTAGAATCATTACCAAGAAACGAAAGTACCTGGTAATTTAGTTGGCGTGCACGAGCTCTAGTAATTGGTCCAGTATGTATAGCAGCAGGGGCTGTGGGTGTAACAATTGTATTGATGTCCTCATCATCCTCCCCTTCTTGAAATGAAGTCGTCCTCGACGGAAGTTCATCTTCCTCACCCAAATAAGGCTTCAAATCTGCAATGTTAAAAGTGGGACTAACCCCAAAATCTGCAGGCAGCTCAAGTTTATATGCATTATCATTTATTTTCTCTAACACCTTAAAGGAACCATCAGCACGTGGCATTAACTTTGATTTGCGCAAATCAGGAAATCTATCCTTACGCAAATGTAACCAAACAAGATCTCCAGGTGCAAACACAACATGTTTTCTACCCTTATCTCCAGCAAGTTTATATTTAGCATTCATACGCTCAATGTTTTCCTTAGTTAACTCATGCATTTTTAAAATCAATTCAGCACGTTGTTTAGCATCAAAATTAACCTTCTCCGAAGATGGAAGAGGCAACAAATCAATAGGTGCACGAGGTAGGAAACCATACACAACTTCAAAAGGGCACATCTTAGTAGTAGAATGCAATGAACGATTATAAGCAAATTCAATATGAGGCAAGCATTCCTCCCACATTTTCTTATTATTCTTCAAAATAGCCCTAAGCATAGTAGACAACGTTCTATTGACTACTTCAGTTTGTCCATCAGTTTGGGGGTGACAAGTAGTACTAAAAAGCAGTTTAGTCCCCAACTTAGCCCATAAACATCTCCAAAAGTGGCTAAGAAATTTAGTATCACGATCTGAAACAATAGTATTTGGCACACCATGCAAGCGAATAATTTCACGAAAGAACAAATCAGCAACATTAACAGCATCATCGCTTTTATGACATGGTATAAAGTGTGCCATTTTCGAGAATCTATCCACGACAACAAATATGCTATCCCTCCCCTTCTTTGTTCGAGGTAAACCTAAAACAAAAGTCCATAGATATATCCTCCCAAGGAACACTAGGTACAGGCAAAGGCATATATAAACCATGAGGATTGAGTCGTGACTTAGCTTTTTGACATGTAGTGCAGCGAGCAATAAAACGCTCAACATCCCGTCTCATCTTTGGCCAAAAGAAATGTGTAGCAAGTACGTCCTCCGTCTTCTTCACGCCAAAGTGTCCCATTAATCCTCCTCCATGCGCCTCCTGCAACAACAAAAGACGAACGGAGCTAGCTGGAATGCATAGCTTGTTAGCACGAAACACAAATCCATCGTTAACAACAAACTTGTTCCACATTCTTCCTTCTTTACAATTCTGCATTACATTTTTAAAATCAGCATCATGCACATATTGATCTTTGATGGTCTCCAAACCAAATATTTTGAAGTCAAGTTGTGAAAGCATAGTATAGCGACGAGACAATGCATCAGCAATAACATTTTCTTTTCCCTTCTTGTGTTTAATGACATAAGGGAAAGTCTCAATGAATTCAACCCATTTAGCATGTCTACGATTCAGTTTAGCTTGACTTTTAATATGTTTCAAAGATTCATGATCACAATGTATAACAAATTCTTTGGGCCATAAATAATGTTGCCATGTTTCTAAAGTCCGAACAAGAGCATATAATTCTTTATCATAAGTAGAATAATTCAGACTAGGCCCACTCAATTTTTCAGAAAAGTATGCAACAGGTTTGCCATCTTGTAATAACACACCTCCTAATCCAATTCCACTAGCATCACATTCAAGCTCAAAAGTCTTATTAAAATCAGGAAGTTGGAGTAAAGGAGCATGTGATAGAGGCAAAGGTGTCCCGTCTTTCGATGAGAAGGTGGATTTCGCTTTGGTGGAAGTCGACTTTGACGATCCGACTACGAACGTGCGAGGACGTCGCGCCTTAGTAGTCGCTAAACCAACTCCGAGAGGTTATTGACCGCGCCGGGGCACGATCAACCTGACCACGAGGGTCTGTTTCCTGCGAGCAAACGAAGAACAAGCAAGAAACTAAGATTGCAATCTGGATATTGCGAATATAAGATGAAAGCTTTATTGATCAAGGTGGGGTTCTGTGACGCCTTTGTCTGGTCGTTGAACACAAACGAAGTACGCGAAGTTGCAGCTATGGCGAACTTTTAATCTAAACAAAACCCAAAGTCTAAACGATGCCCTAAGGGCTGTATATATGGAGGAAGAGGGGGGAATTTCGTGGCCCTTGGTGGAGGGGTCCGAAATCAACCCTATCTCTTGTTTCCCCACACATACGGACTCTAAAAATAGCCTATACTTATGTATTTCGAAATTACATGGGCCTGGCCCAATAATAAGGTGACGCAGCACCTAAAATAGACTCGGGACGAAATTTATGAAGTGGCATCTTGTATATTTCGTCCAAGGCTTCATGCACCCATTATGGTGGCTTCAAAGTCCTGAAATCATCACTTGTAACTCCGTTCTTGTTCCCCTTGCGCATGCCATCATCTCCATGCTTGTTCTTGCTCCAATGTTCATCCTTCTCCAAGCTAGGCCCTTCATTTGTAAGCAAAACAAATGTATCCAATTTATGCAGCATCATATTCTCATGAACATTAGAATCATTACCAAGAAACGAAAGTACCTGGTAATTTAGTTGGCGTGCACGAGCTCTAGTAATTGGTCCAGTATGTATAGCAGCAGGGGCTGTGGGTGTAACAATTGTATTGATGTCCTCATCATCCTCCCCTTCTTGAAATGAAGTCGTCCTCGACGGAAGTTCATCTTCCTCACCCAAATAAGGCTTCAAATCTGCAATGTTAAAAGTGGGACTAACCCCAAAATCTGCAGGCAGCTCAAGTTTATATGCATTATCAATTATTTTCTCTAACACCTTAAAGGGACCATCAGCACGTGGCATTAACTTTGATTTGCGCAAATCAGGAAATCTATCCTTACGCAAATGTAACCAAACAAGATCTCCAGGTGCAAACACAACATGTTTTCTACCCTTATCTCCAGCAAGTTTATATTTAGCATTCATGCGCTCAATGTTTTCCTTAGTTAACTCATGGATTTTTAAAATCAATTCAGCACGTTGTTTAGCATCAAAATTAACCTTCTCCGAAGATGGAAGAGGCAACAAATCAATAGGTGCATGAGGTAGGAAACCATACACAACTTCAAAAGGGCACATCTTAGTAGTAGAATGCAATGAACGATTATAAGCAAATTCAATATGAGGCAAGCATTCCTCCCACATTTTCTTATTATTCTTCAAAATAGCCCTAAGCATAGTAGACAACGTTCTATTGACTACTTCAGTTTGTCCATCAGTTTGGGGGTGACAAGTAGTACTAAAAAGCAGTTTAGTCCCCAACTTAGCCCATAAACATCTCCAAAAGTGGCTAAGAAATTTAGTATCACGATCTGAAACAATAGTATTTGGCACACCATGCAAGCGAATAATTTCACGAAAGAACAAATCAGCAACATTAACAGCATCATCGCTTTTATGACATGGTATAAAGTGTGCCATTTTCGAGAATCTATCCACGACAACAAATATGCTATCCCTCCCCTTCTTTGTTCGAGGTAAACCTAAAACAAAAGTCCATAGATATATCCTCCCAAGGAACACTAGGTACAGGCAAAGGCATATATAAACCATGAGGATTGAGTCGTGACTTAGCTTTTTGACATGTAGTGCAGCGAGCAATAAAACGCTCAACATCCCGTCTCATCTTTGGCCAAAAGAAATGTGTAGCAAGTACGTCCTCCGTCTTCTTCACGCCAAAGTGTCCCATTAATCCTCCTCCATGCGCCTCCTGCAACAACAAAAGACGAACGGAGCTAGCTGGAATGCATAGCTTGTTAGCACGAAACACAAATCCATCGTTAACAACAAACTTGTTCCACATTCTTCCTTCTTTACAATTCTGCATTACATCTTTAAAATCAGCATCATGCACATATTGATCTTTGATGGTCTCCAAACCAAATATTTTGAAGTCAAGTTGTGAAAGCATAGTATAGCGACGAGACAATGTATCAGCAATAACATTTTCTTTTCCCTTCTTGTGTTTAATGACATAAGGGAAAGTCTCAATGAATTCAACCCATTTAGCATGTCTACGATTCAGTTTAGCTTGACTTTTAATATGTTTCAAAGATTCATGATCAGAATGTATAACAAATTCTTTGGGCCATAAATAATGTTGCCATGTTTCTAAAGTCCGAACAAGAGCATATAATTCTTTATCATAAGTAGAATAATTCAGACTAGGCCCACTCAATTTTTCAGAAAAGTATGCAACAGGTTTGCCATCTTGTAATAACACACCTCCTAATCCAATTCCACTAGCATCACATTCAAGCTCAAAAGTCTTATTAAAATAAGGAAGTTGGAGTAAAGGAGCATGTGTCAACTTATCTTTCAATACCGTGAAGGCTTCTTCCTGTGCAGTACCCCAAAGAAAAGGCACATCTTTCTTTGTAAGCTCATTGAGAGGTGCAGCAATGGTGCTGAAATCTCTCACAAAACGCCTATAGAATCCAGCGAGGCCAAGAAAACTCCTCACTTGTGTGACCGTTTTGGGCTGCGGCCAACTCTCAATAGCTTCAATCTTGGCTTTATCAACTTCAATTCCCTGTGGAGTAACAACATAGCCAAGAAAAGATACTCGGTCGGTGCAAAAGGTGCACTTCCCAAGGTTACCAAACAAACGTGCATCACGTAGAGCAATAAAAACAGCACGTAAATGTTCCAAATGTTCTTCCAAAGATCTGCTATAAATCAATATGTCATCAAAGTAAACTACCACAAATCGTCCAATGAAAACACGTAAAACTTCGTTCATTAATCTCATGAAAGTACTAGGTGCATTAGTTAACCCAAAAGGCATGACTAACCACTCATATAATCCAAACTTAGTTTTAAATGCTGTTTTCCATTCATCTCCCAATTTCATACGAATTTGATGGTAGCCACTACGCAAATCAACTTTGGTGAATATTGTAGAGCCACTCAATTCATCAAGCATATCATCTAGTGATGAGGACATGACTACCTTGGATATGACCAAAAATATTGCATATATGCATATTTGTCAGGTGATTTCTAGTGCAAACTATTCAATAATCTATTTATGTTATCCAGAACAAAAATACTTCACACACTTTTGTGTTTTGTCTAATTGCAGGTGTATGGGACATTTGTACAATCCACATATGAAGATAAGGAAGAAAGAGATGTTTATTTGCTGTCCAAAAAGTTCTCTCACGTCACTTTTGGCCCAAGAGAAGATAGAGTCCAAGTCTCTCACGTTCTGGATTCAGATTCGGACTGCACAGACATACCTGACTCAAAACGCACACAAGTTTTTCATACGGACTCCGAATTGGGTGATTCTTTTTTTGTTGGAAACTAGATTTCGTGCACTTTCCAACCCAATTGGAATCACCTTCAAATTCGTCCGGAGCATTGAGTTGTGGACGAAACAATCTGATGCTGCAGCAGAATCCGAGTCAAACTACAAGTCCAAAGGTGTTACATCACCTCCACTTGGGCCCATTGGCCTTGTATGACCTAGATTTAGTTTTAGGCTGCCTTGGGACGTCCTCCCACCTCCTTGGCCGCCACCCCTTGCTCCTATATAAGTAGATCCATCTAGTAGCTTTTCCTTGGGATTTGTTTAGTTAAAAGTTAGCCATTGCAACTTCGTGTACTTCGTTTGTGTCCAACGACCAGACCAAGACCGCTTCCGGATCCCCACCATTATCAATACCTCATATATATTTGCAATATTCAGATTGCTTTATCATATTCTTGCTCGTTCTTCGATTGCTTGCAGGAATAGACCTTCGTGGTCAGGCTGACCGTGCTTCCGGCGTCGTCAGTAACCTCAGGAGATTGGTTTAGCGATTGCTAAGGCGCAACGTCGTGCACGTTTGTAGTCGGATTGTCAAAGTCGTCTCCACCAAATCGATAGTTATCATCTCATCGAAAGATCGGGACCCTCGCCTCTATCAAGATGATGAGGACATGACTACCTTGGATATGACCAAAAATATTGCATATATGCATATTTGTCAGGTGATTTCTAGTGCAAACTATTCAATAATCTATTTATGTTATCCAGAACAAAAATACTTCACACATTTTTGTGTTTTGTCTAATTGCAGGTGTGTGGGACATTTGTACAATCCACATATGAAGATAAGGAAGAAAGAGATGTTTATTTGATGTCCAAAAAGTTCTCTCACGTCACATTTGGCCCAAGAGAAGATAGAGTCCAAGTCTCTCACGTTCTGGATTCAGATTCGGACTGCACAGACATACCTGACTCAAAACGCACACAAGTTTTTCATACTGACTCCGAATTGGGTGATTCTTTTTTTGTTGGAAACTAGATTTCGTGCACTTTCCAACCCAATTGGAATCACCTTCAAATTCGTCCGGAGCGTTGAGTTGTGGACGAAACAATCTGATGCTGCAGCAGAATCCGAGTCAAACTACAAGTCCAAAGGTGTTACATCACCTCCACTTGGGCCCATTGGCCTTGTACGACCTAGATTTAGTTTTAGGCTGCCTTGGGACGTCCTCCCACCTCCTTGGCCGCCACCCCTTGCTCCTATATAAGTAGATCCATCTAGTAGCTTTTCCTTGGGATTTGTTTAGTTAAAAGTTAGCCAACGCAACTTCGTGTACTTCGTTTGTGTCCAACGACCAGACCAAGACCGCTTACGGATCCCCACCATTATCAATACCTCATATATATTTGCAATATTCAGATTGCTTTATCATATTCTTGCTCGTTCTTCGATTGCTTGCAGGAATAGACCTTCGTGGTTAGGCTGACCGTGCTTCCGGCATCGTCAGTAACCTCAGGAGATTGGTTTAGCGATTGCTAAGGCGCAACGTCGTGCACGTTTGTAGTCGGATCGTCAAAGTCGTCTCCACCAAATCGATAGTTATCATCTCATCGAAAGATCGGGACACCCTCGCCTCTATCATAAAACGCTCACAGTAAAGCAAATATCAATGTCTTACAAGTTCTTACCATGCAGCAGGCGGTGATCGGCAACCAGCGGTGTCAAGTAACTCCGAATATTGAGTAAAGCGATTGCCAGGGGAGCGTACGTATACACGGTGTAGAAATATGTGGAGCTGGGTTGGCTATATATGGTAGCAAAAGATTAGCAATAATCAATTCAAAGATGCAATGTTGAATAAACGCTCAACGACGGTACTGTGCTGGTCCTAGGCTAGACCGGACTAGAGACGCGAGCCTAGAACACTAATGAGGTCACGTCGTAGCACAACTAGCATCAATGAAGGATACTAAGTAGCTCTGGACAACAAGATATAAGTGAAGATCACAACGGCAGTAAAGATAATGAGGTGAAACAACAGCCAAGCAGGATATATCAACAACTTTGTCTCCAACTTTCCTCTGAAAAAGTTTGTGCCGATTTTTTTGTTTTTTTTCTTCTCTTTTTTTTTCCTCACACTTTTTTTTCTTTCTCTCCTTTTTTTCTCTCTGACTTTTTTTTCTCCTTTTTTTTCTCGTTTTTTTCTCTCTTTTTTTCTCCCTCCTTCCAAAACAAACTAGATAAGATGCAGATTGGATCAAGTGAAGATGTGAACGATCTCAACTATTATTATGACAATGAAGGGTGGGTAGCACGTGGTGGAAATTGATGGATGGGTGGTGGACAGCGGAAGAGATAATGATGCAGCGGTGGCGTGACTAATGTGAACAGAACTCGAAACTCTAAACGAACTAGACACTAAGACCAGCAACTCGACACGATGATGCAACCGATAATTCAACTATGCAAGCAATGAAAAGAAAATTGCAAAGGCTCAGACTGGCTTGGACCAAGGATGAATAGATCTAACTCTTTTTTGTGGCTTTTTCTTGGACAATAGGTAAGAAAATAAATCTAATCTAGGAAAACTGGAATTTCTCACCGAGCAACCTGAAAACTGATACCACTTGATAGAGGCGGGGGTGTCCCGATCTTTCGATGAGATGATAACTATCGATTTGGTGGAGACGACTTTGACGATCCGACTACAAACGTGCACGACGTTGCGCCTTAGCAATCGCTAAACCAATCTTCTGAGGTTACTGACGATGCCGGAAGCACGGTCAGCCTGACCACGAAGGTCTATTCCTGCAAGCAATCGAAGAACAAGCAAGAATATGATAAAGCAATCTGAATATTGCAAATATATATGAGGTATTGATAATGGTGGGGATCCGTAAGCGGTCTTGGTCTGGTCGTTGGACACAAACGAAGTACACGAAGTTGCGTTGGCTAACTTTTAACTAAACAAATCCCAAGGAAAAGCTACTAGATGGATCTACTTATATAGGAGCAAGGGGTGGCGGCCAAGGAGGTGGGAGGACGTCCCAAGGCAGCCTAAAACTAAATCTAGGTCGTACAAGGCCAATGGGCCCAAGTGGAGGTGATGTAACACCTTTGGACTTGTAGTTTGACTCGGATTCTGCTGCAGCATCAGATTGTTTCATCCACAACTCAACGCTCCGGACGAATTTCAAGGTGATTCCAATTGGGTTGGAAAGTGCACGAAATCTAGTTTCCAACAAAAAAAGAATCACCCAATTCGGAGTCCGTATGAAAAACTTGTGTGCGTTTTGAGTCAGGTATGTCTGTGCAGTCCGAATCTGAATCCAGAACGTGAGAGACTTGGACTCTATCTTCTCTTGGGCCAAAAGTGACGTGAGAGAACTTTTTGGACAGCAAATAAACATCTCTTTCTTCCTTATCTTCATATGTGGATTGTACAAATGTCCCATACACCTGCAATTAGACAAAACACAAAAGTGTGTGAAGTATTTTTGTTCTGGATAACATAAATAGATTATTGAATAGTTTGCACTAGAAATCACCTGACAAATATGCATATATGCAATATTTTTGGTCATATCCAAGGTAGTCATGTCCTCATCATCCTCCCCTTCTTGAAAATAAAGCCGTCCTCGGCGTTGCTTAATCTGAAATGTGGCTAACAAAAGAGACAAGGTGTATATGTTGTATATGTATATGTCATCCATTTTTACTTCCCTTAATTTTTGCATATATGACACATGAATAGATGAGTAACTTGCATAGTTCATAAAATCTAAATCCAAAAAATTAGCACAAGAAGTGGAAGTGATAGAGGCGGGGTGTCCCGATCTTTCGATGAGATGATAACTATCGATTTGGTGGAGACGACTTTGACGATCCGACTACAAACGTGCAGGATGTTGCGCCTTAGCAATCGCTAAACCAATCTCCTGAGGTTATTGACCACGCCGGAAGCACGGTTAACCTGACCACGAAGGTCTATTCCTGCAAGCAATCGAAGAACAAGCAAGAATATGATAAAAGCAATCTGAATATTGCAAGTATATATGAAGTTTTGATAAAGATGGGGATCCGTAAGCGGTCTTGGTCTGGTCGTTGGACACAAACGAAGTACACGAAGTTGCAATGGCTAACTTTTAACTAAACAAATCCCAAGGAAAAGCTACTAGATGGATCTACTTATATAGGAGCAAGGGGTGGAGGCCAAGGAGGTGGGAGGACGTCCCAAGGCAGCCTAAAACTAAATCTAGGTCGTACAAGGCCAATGGGCCCAAGTGGAGGTGATGTAACACCTTTGGACTTGTATTTTGACTCGGATTCTGCTGCAGCATCAGATTGTTTCGTCCACAACTCAACGCTCTGGACGAATTTGAAGGTGATTACAATTGGGTTGGAAAGTGCACGAAATCTAGTTTCCAACAGAAAAAGAATCACCCAATTCGGAGTCCGTATGAAAAACTTGTTTCCGTTTTGAGTCAGGTGTGTCTGTGCAGTCCGAATCTGAATCCAGAACGTGAGAGACTTGGACTCTATCTTCTCTTGGGCCAAAAGTGACGTGAGAGAACTTTTTGGACAGCAAATAAACATCTCTTTCTTCCTTATCTTCATATGTGGATTGTACAAATGTCCCATACACCGGCAATTAGACAAAACACAAAAGTGTGTGAAGTATTTTTGTTCTGGATAACATAATTAGATTATTGAATAGTTTGCACTAGAAATCACCTGACAAATATGCATATATGCAATATTTTTGGTCATATCCAAGGTAGTCATGTCCTCATCATCCTCCCCTTCTTGAAAATAAAGCCGTCCTCGGCGTTGGTTAATCTGAAATGTGGCTAACAAAAGAGACAAGGTGTACATGTTGTATATGTATATGTCATCCATTTTTACTTCCCTTAATTTTTGCATATATGACACATGAATAGATGAGTAACTTGCATAGTTCATAAAATCTAAAGCCAAAAAATTAGCACAAGAAGTAGAAGGCATGAAAATATTGCAACTCAGTTTGCACATATAAGTGAAGCTCTTATTCATTTCAAAAAATTGACAATGTTCATCATTAAACCATCCCAACATTGGTGAATAAACCTTACTTGCATCAAATTTACATGCTACAACATGCTTAAATTAGCAAACATGCAATAAGTCATTCAACACAGAATCATCACCAAGATTAGAGGTCATATCAAAATGATTAAACATTGGTTCTTTTGCATCAATAGTTAATTCAATGGGTGCACTCAAAATTGTTGGTATTTCAGTTGTTTGATCACATGGCAAAGTCAAATTATCAACGTAGTCCTCTAAAATAGGTGGTGTGATCAAAGTAGAGGGTAGCTCATCAGATGGTGCATTCAAATTGACAAGGCATTTATCATTCTCATGTAGAGATGGAAGATCAGTACCTTTGTCATTACCTCTTATGATCAACTCAGATGATGTAGCCACTCTCGGGGGCGATGTGTCACATGGTGGAGGTGATGTAGTCCTGACAACAACGGTTGTGGTTGTCATAGTATGCCTAGTAGTTGAAGGAACAATCATATCAACTCTTGGAATGTGCACCGTGCGCTTGTTCTCCTCGTGGCCAACACATCGTTTTATTTCCTGTTCAGCTTTGCAAGCAAGATGAAACAAATGGTCCATAGGATAACACTCTTCATGAATTAGTATCTCTTGAATATCACGGTTTAATCCTCCCCAAAATCTATCCATAAAATCATCTTCACTTTCTTCTAAAGAGGAATGCAACAAGGTAGTTTGTAAATCATCATAATATTTTGTTACAGTTTCACTACCTTGTTTTAAGTGTTGCAACTTCTTAATCATGTCACGAGTATAATAAGCAGGGACGAAAGTATGTCGCATGGCAAGTTTCAAATCATCCCAAGTAGTAGGTATATAATCAGGGTGTAACCGACAATATTCACTCCACCAAACCAAAGCATAACCAGTGAAAGAACCAACCGCAACCTTAACCTTTTTATGTTCATCGAAATTATGGGAAGCAAATATATTTTTTATGTCGAACTCCCATTCAATATATAAAGCAGGTTTAAAACGGCCTTTAAATGGTGGTATAGATACATTAACCTGATCATGTGCATTTGGATGTTTGTGCACCTCTCGTGACGGTTGTGGTATTTGCAAAGGTGGTGGCACGTCTCCCGCGATCGACAAAGCCCATGAATTGACTCTGGATCCTGTCATGATTAGTAGAACAAGAAACAAAACCCAAAAATAATGTTCCTATAACTACTAGGATGTGGTGGTAAAACGCTCACAGTAAAGCAAATATCAATGTCTTACAAGTTCTTACCATGCAGCAGGCGGTGATCGGCAACCAGCGGTGTCAAGTAACTCCGAATATTGAGTAAAGCGATTGCCAGGGGAGCGTACGTATACACGGTGTAGAAATATGTGGAGCTGGGTTGGCTATATATGGTAGCAAAAGATTAGCAATAATCAATTCAAAGATGCAATGTTGAATAAACGCTCAACGACGGTACTGTGCTGGTCCTAGGCTAGACCGAACTAGAGACGCGAGCCTAGAACACTAATGAGCTCACGTTGTAGCACAACCAGCATCAATGAAGGATACAAAGTAGCTCTAGACAGCAAGATATAAGTGAAGATCACAACGGCAGTAAAGATAATGATGTGAAACAATAGCCAAGTTGTTTTACTGAACAGTGCACAAAACAGATTCCAATCCGAATTCAGGTACGAGATTGATTCTAGATAGATCCAATTTTTTTTCTTCTCTTTTTTTTTTCTCACGCTTTTTTTTTCTTTTTCTTCTCCCTCTTTTTCTTTTTTTTTCTTTCCTTTTTCCTCTCTTTTTTTTCTTTATCTTCTTTTTCTCCCTCTTTCCAAGACAAACTAGATAAGATGCAGATTCGATCAGGCGAAGATGTGAGTGACCTCAACTATGATTATGACAATAAACAGTGCGTAGCACGTGGTGGAAATTGGTGGATTGGATGGTGGACAGGGGATAGGATAATGATGCAGCGGCTGCGTGACTAATGTGAACAGAACTCGAAACTCTAAAGGAACTAGACACTAAGACCAGCAACTAACACGACGATGCAACCGATAATTCAACTATGCAAGCAAATGAATAGAAAATTGCAAAGGCTCAGACTGGCTTGGATAAAGGATGAACAGATCTAACTTTTTTTTGTGGCTTTTTCTTGGACAATAGGTAAGAAAATAAATCTAATCTAGGAAAACTGGAAATTCTCACCGAGCAACCTGAAAACTGATACCACTTGATAGAGGCGGGGTGTGTCCCGATCTTTCGATGAGATGATAACTATCGATTTGGTGGAGACGACTTTGACGATCCGACTACAAACGTGCACGACGTTGCGCCTTAGCAATCGCTAAACCAATCTCCTGAGGTTACTGACGATGCCGGAAGCACGGTCAGCCTAACCACGAAGGTCTATTCCTGCAAGCAATCGAAGAACGAGCAAGAATATGATAAAGCAATCTGAATATTGCAAATATATATGAGGTATTGATAATGGTGGGGATCCGTAAGCGGTCTTGGTCTGGTCGTTGGACACAAACGAAGTACACGAAGTTGCGTTGGCTAACTTTTAACTAAACAAATCCCAAGGAAAAGCTACTAGATGGATCTACTTATATAGGAGCAAGGGGTGGCGGCCAAGGAGGTGGGAGGACGTCCCAAGGCAGCCTAAAACTAAATCTAGGTCGTACAAGGCCAATGGGCCCAAGTGGAGGTGATGTAACACCTTTGGACTTGTAGTTTGACTCGGATTCTGCTGCAGCATCAGATTGTTTCGTCCACAACTCAACGCTCCGGACGAATTTGAAGGTGATTCCAATTGGGTTGGAAAGTGCACGAAATCTAGTTTCCAACAAAAAAAGAATCACCCAATTCGGAGTCCGTATGAAAAACTTGTGTGCGTTTTGAGTCAGGTGTGTCTGTGCAATCCGAATCTGAATCCAGAACGTGAGAGACTTGGACTCTATCTTCTCTTGGGCCAAAAGTGACGTGAGAGAACTTTTTGGACAGCAAATAAACATCTCTTTCTTCCTTATCTTCATATGTGGATTGTACAAATGTCCCATACACCTGCAATTAGACAAAACACAAAAGTGTGTGAAGTATTTTTGTTCTGGATAACATAAATAGATTATTGAATAGTTTGCACTAGAAATCACCTGACAAATATGCATATATGCAATATTTTTGGTCATATCCAAGGTAGTCATGTCCTCATCATTTTACCACCACATCCTAGTAGTTATAGGAACATTATTTTTGGGTTTTGTTTCTTGTTCTACTAATCATGACAGGATCCAGAGTCAATTCATGGGCTTTGTCGATCGCGGGAGACGTGCCACCACCTTTGCAAATACCACAACCGTCACGAGAGGTGCACAAACATCCAAATGCACATGATCAGGTTAATGTATCTATACCACCATTTAATGGCCGTTTTAAACCTGCTTTATATATTGAATGGGAGTTCGACATAAAAAATATATTTGCTTCCCATAATTTCGATGAACATAAAAAGGTTAAGGTTGCGGTTGGTTCTTTCACTGGTTATGCTTTGGTTTGGTGGAGTGAATATTGTCGGTTACACCCTGATTATATACCTACTACTTGGGATGATTTGAAACTTGCCATGCGACATACTTTTGTCCCTGCTTATTATACTCGTGACATGATTAAGAAGTTGCAACACTTAAAACAAGGTAGTGAAACTGTAACAAAATATTATGATGATTTACAAACTACCTTGTTGCATTCCTCTTTAGAAGAAAGTGAAGATGATTTTATGGATAGATTTTGGGGAGGATTAAACCGTGATATTCAAGAGATACTAATTCATGAAGAGTGTTATCCTATGAACCATTTGTTTCATCTTGCTTGCAAAGCTGAATAGGAAATAAAACGACGTGTTGGCCACGAGGAGAACAAGCGCACGGTGCACATTCCAAGAGTTGATATGATTGTTCCTTCAACTACTAGGCATATACTATGACAACCACATCCGTTGTTGTGAGGACTACATCACCTCCACCATGTGACACATCGCCCCCGAGAGTGGCTACATCATCTGAGTTGATCATAAGAGGTAATGACAAAGGTACTGATCTTCCATCTCTACATGAGAATGATGAATGCCTTGTCAATTTGAATGCACCATCTGATGAGCTACCCACTACTTTGATCACACCACCTATTTTAGAGGACTACGTTGATAATTTGACTTTGCCATGTGATCAAACAACTGAAATACCAACAATTTTGAGTGCACCCATTGAATTAACTATTGATGCAAAAGAACTAATGTTTAATCATTTTGATATGACCTCTAATCTTGGTGATGATTCTGTGTTGAATGACTTATTGCATGTTTGCTTATTTAAGCATGTTGTAGCATGTAAATTTGATGCAAGTAAGGTTTATTCACCAATGTTGGGATGGTTTAATGATGAACATTGTCAATCTTTTGAAATGAATAAGAGCTTCACTTATATGTGCAAACTGAGTTGCAATATTTTCATGCCTTCTACTTCTTGTGCTAATTTTTTGGCTTTAGATTTTATGAACTATGCAAGGTACTCATCTATTCATGTGTCATATATGCAAAAATCAAGGGAAGTAAAAATGGATGACATATACATATACAACATGTACACCTTGTCTCTTTTGTTAGCCACATTTCAGATTAAGCAACGCTGAGGACGGCTTTATTTTCAAGAAGGGGAGGATGATGAGGACATGACTACCTTGGATATGATCAAAAATATTGCATATATGCATATTTGTCAGGTGATTTCTAGTGCAAACTATTCAATAATCTATTTATGTTATGCAGAACAAAAATACTTCACACACTTTTATGTTTTGTCTAATTGCAGGTGTATGGGACATTTGTACAATCCACATATGAAGATAAGGAAGAAAGAGATGTTTATTTGCTGTCCAAAAAGTTCTCTCACGTCACTTTTGGCCCAAGAGAAGATAGAGTCCAAGTCTCTCACGTTCTGGATTCAGATTCGGACTGCACAGACATACCTGACTCAAAACGCTCACAAGTTTTTCATACGGACTCCGAATTGGGTGATTCTTTTTTTGTTGGAAACTAGATTTCGTGCACTTTCCAACCCAATTGGAATCACCTTCAAATTCGTCCGGAGCGTTGAGTTGTGGACGAAACAATCTGATGCTGCAGCAGAATCCGAGTCAAACTACAAGTCCAAAGGTGTTACATCACCTCCACTTGGGCCCATCAGCCTTGTACGACCTAGGGTTAGTTTTAGGCTGCCTTGGGACGTCCTCCCACCTCCTTGGCCGCCACCCCTTGCTCCTATATAAGTAGATCCATCTAGTAGCTTTTTCCTTGGGATTTGTTTAGTTAAAAGTTAGCCAACGCAACTTCGTGTACTTCGTTTGTGTCCAACGACCAGACCAAGACCGCTTACGGATCCCCACCATTATCAATACCTCATATATATTTGCAATATTCAGATTGCTTTATCATATTCTTGCTTGTTCTTCGATTGCTTGCAGGAATAGACCTTCGTGGTCAGGCTGACCGTGCTTCCGGCATCGTCAGTAACCTCAGAAGATTGGTTTAGCGATTGCTAAGGCGCAACGTCGTGCACGTTTGTAGTCGGATCGTCAAAGTCGTCTCCACCAAATCGATAGTTATCATCTCATCGAAAGATCGGGACACCCCCGCCTCTATCATCTAGCCTAGGAATAGGATGACGATAACGAATAGTAATATTATTAATGCCTCTACAATCAACACACATACGTGATGTACCATCCTTTTTCGGCACTAGAATAATAGGAACAGCACAAGGACTAAGGGATTCGCGTATATAACCTTTGTCGAGAAGCTCTTGTACTTGACGCATAATCTCCTTCGTCTCCTCTGGATTGGTACGGTATGGTGCACGGTTTGGCAGTGAAGCACCGGGAATTAAGTCAATCTGATGCTCAATCCCTCGAATAGGCGGTAATCCCGGTGGCACGTCTTGTGGAAAAACGTCGGCGAACTCCTGCAAAATGTTAGTGACAGCAGGAGGCAAAGAGGAAGGCACGTCCTCGAATGAAAATAATGCCTCTTTGCACACAAAAGCATAGCAAACAGATTTGCTGAAATCTAGCTCATCAATATCAGATTTGGTGGCAAATAAACATGCACTTTTTAATTTAATTTCAGAAGCAACACTAGATGGTTTATTATTAGGCTTCATTTGTTGCTCAAATTCTTTTGCCACAATCTGATTTTCACTCTTATTCTTCTCCTGTTGTGCTTTATTAGCTCTATTAATATCATCTTTCAAAATGGAATCAGGAGTCATAGGAAGCAAAGTAATATTTTTATCCTTATGAACAAGAGTATAGTGATTGTTTCTACCATGGTGTACAGAATTTTTATCAAATTGCCATGGTCTACCAAGTAATAAGGAACATGCTTGCATAGGTACCACATCACAATCAACATAATCAGCATATGTAGAGATACTAAAATGCACACGAACAGTACGTGTAACCTTAACCTTGCCGCTGTTGTTGAACCATTGGATGTAGTAAGGATGTGGATGTGGTCTTGTGGTGAGAGAAAGCTTCTCCACCATCTCCATGCTAGCCAAGTTGTTGCAGCTCCCTCCGTCTATTATGACGCGCACAGAACGTTCCTTCACAACTCCCTTGGTATGGAACAAATTGTGCCTCTGATTTTGCTCAGCTTGTGTGACCTGCACACTCAAAACACGTTGAGCAACTAAACATTCATACCTGTCAGCGTCTTCAGGAGCCATGTATTGCGTCTCATGATCAGAATCATCTCCACCATGTTCTTCACGTGTAATAAGAGCCAATGTCTCCTCATCATAGTCACTAGCGGACTCATATCCACCATCCGTGGTAGCAATCATCACACGCGGAGATTTGCATTCCCTCGCATAATGACCTCCTCCCTTACAACGATGACAAATAATATCACTTGTGTGCCCTGTTGATGCCATGGAAGAAGAAGAACGTTGTGCAGGCCCCGCAGGTGCGCTCTTGGCAGATAATGGTGGTTGTTCCTGTTTTCTTGTATCACGACTGTAGGAGGCACCTGATTGAGGTGCTGGTGCAGTTGAAGTAGAAGATGCACGCGGCGTCCATGAGGAAGATCGGCCTGCAGAAAAGTTAGTTCGCGCCAATGCTTGTCGATCTTGCACTTCACGTTCAGCTTTACAAGCAAGATGGAATAAACGAGTGATATTAGTATACTCCTTATAGTCTAGAATGGTCTGAATCTCTCTATTTAATCCACCCAGAAAACGTGCAAGCATAGCTTCATTCTCCTCAACAATACCACATCGAATCATGCCAGTTTGTAATTCCTGATAATATTCTTCTACAGAATTTTTTCCTTGTCTTAAACGCTGCAATTTTTGAAGCAATTCACGTTGATAATATGGTGGAACCCAACGCGTACGCATAGCAGTTTTCAAAGCAGCCCAAGTAGTTGGAATAGGATATAATCTACAATGTTCAGACCACCATACACATGCAAAACTAGTGAAAGCACAAACAGCAGCAGCAACTCGTCTCTCCTCAGGATATTGTAAACATGTAAATCGTTGTTCAGTTTCTAACTCCCAAGTAAGATATATATCAGGAACATATCTACCCTCAAATGGTGGAATATTCAATTTCAGTTTAGGAATATGGACATCATCTCGTACCTGAGGTGGTGGTGCAGGCCTACCATTACGAATATATACCTGAGCTCGACCTGCTGGTGGTGGTGCTGGTGGCTGCTCGTAGATCTGATTTTGATCAACCTCATCCTCATAATCGCCCGCATACTCATCATCCTCCTGGGTACCAGCAGGAGCAGTAGCAGGAGCCAAAGAAACACCAACAGCAGTAATAGCGGCACCAGAATTTTGTCCTGGCACAATAGGAACACGCTGTGCTCGTCCATACTGATTCGGAAGGGGGCGTAGTTGTTGTTGTTGCAGAGGTGCGACAGGTGCAGCCGGTGGTGGAAGACGCGCAAGCAGTTCATTAAATCTGTTATCGAGCTTTGTTTCGAACGTCTTCTCAAGGCCAGTGATCTTCTCCATGGCCTCTTCAAAATTGTTCAGCACATCTTGTACCAGTTCAGTCATCATTTGCTGAAACTTATCATGAAGCTCCTTGTTCGATAAGTTCTCCCAGTCAATCTCGTCGACTTGTGATCCTGGCATGGTTAGCAGCAATAGAAACACACAAGAATATGATCCTACACACTACTAAGAAGTGGTGGTGGTGTATCACAAATCCGTCAAGCAAATCTCAAATTCTTACCAGTTCTTACCCAGCAGCAGGCGGTGATCGGCAACCGTTGTAGTCAAAAACTCTCAAAGCTTGGATAGAGCGATTACCAGGGAGAGTCAAACGCACGACGTAGATGTATGTGGAGCTGGGAAGGCTTATAATATGGTAGCAAAAAGGGTCAGCAATAATCAATTCAGAGATGCAAAGTTGAACAAACGCTCAACGACGGTACTGTGCTGGTCCTAGGCTAGACTGTGCTAGAGACGCGAGCCTAGAACACCAACAAAATCACGGCGCGGCACGTAAACAAGGGAAAAGCACACTCTGAATTTTTTTTCGCTCTTTTTTTTGCGCTCTTTTTATTTTTTTGCGCTGCTTTTTTTTTGCGAAAAATCACTATAATGGCGAGTGTCTCAAAACTCTTCCTAGGTCAAACTGACAGGATGGGCACGAAATTTTTTTTTTTCGAATTTTTTTTTCGACTGCCCGGACCCAAAAACTGGAAACAGGTCAAAAAAAAACTTCCTATAATGGCACCTGTCTCAAAACACTCAGAAACACCTAAAAATATGATAGCTAGAAAATTTTTCGAAAAATGCGTTTTCGAAAAATTTTGGGCCTAAACGGAGCGTGGCTACCCGACTCCGGCAAGGAAACACGAATCGGAAACTAGATGGATCTCGAAAACAAACCTAATATGCAAGGAACTCGGATTGGTGGTGGATATATGGTGGTGGTATATGGCAGCGGTGGTGGTAGCGGTGGTAGTATATGGATATGGATATGAATCGGTGGTGGTATATGAATCGGTGGTGGTATATGGATACGGATTCGGAGCGGTGGCGGATAAGCGGTGGTGGTAGATGGCAGGGGCGATGATGATGGTGCGGCGGCGGCGTGACAACTTATGACTAGAACTCGAAACTCTAAAAGACTAGACTCTAAGACCAGCAACTAGACACGATGATGCAACCGCAAATTCAACAAAGCAAAACCCTAAAAAGATTATGCAAAGGCTCAGATTGGTTCGGATATGATGAACTAACCCTAATTTTTTTTTGTGGCTTTTTCGTGGACTGTAGGTATGAAGAACAGACTCGATCTAAACTACGAAAAACAGTAAAATCTCACCGAGCAACCTGGAAATCTGATACCACTTGATAGAGGCAAAGGTGTCCCGTCTTTCAATGAGATGATGGATATCGCTTTGGTGGAAGTCGACTTTGACGATCCGACTACGAACGTGCGAGGACGTTGCGCCTTAGCAATCGCTAAACCAACTCCGAGAGGTTATTGACCACGCCGGAGCACGATCAACCTGACCACGATGGTCTGTTTCCTGCGAGCAAACGATGAACAAGCAAGAAACTAAGATTGCAATCTGGATATTGCGAATATAAGATGAAAGCTTTATTGATCAAGGTGGGGTTCTGTGACGCCTTTGTCTGGTCGTTGAACACAAACGAAGTACGCGAAGTTGCAGCTATGGCGAACTTTTAATCTAAACAAAACCCAAAGTCTAAACGATGCCCTAAGGGCTGTATATATGGAGGAAGAGGGGGGAATTTCGTGGCCCTTGGTGGAGGGGTCCGAAATCAACCCTATCTCTTGTTTCCCCACACATACGGACTCTAAAAATAGCCTATACTTATGTATTATGAAATTACATGGGCCTGGCCCAATAATAAGGTGACGCAGCACCTAAAATAGCCTCGGGACGAAATTTATGAAGTGGCATCTTGTATATTTCGTCCAAGGCTTCATGCACCCATTATGGTGGCTTCAAAGTCCTGAAATCATCACTTGTAACTCCGTTCTTGTTCCCCTTGCGCATGCCATCATCTCCATGCTTGTTCTTGCTCCAATGTTCATCCTTCTCCAAGCTAGGCCCTTCATTTGTAAGCAAAACAAATGTATCCAATTTAGGCAGCATCATATTCTCATGAACATTAGAATCATTACCAAGAAACGAAAGTACCTGGTAATTTAGTTGGCGTGCACGAGCTCTAGTAATTGGTCCAGTATGTATAGCAGCAGGGGCTGTGGGTGTAACAATTGTATTGATGTCCTCATCACCTGCTATTGCTATGTTTGCTTTGTACCCCATGCCTATGATGATACTTTCATCTTGCTTTGTGTTCGTGCTTGCGATATGTCATGTGCATTGCCTATGCCTATTATTTGCTCTCATGACATGATTGCCATGATTTACTCTAGTATGTTGCATCTTCGCACTACTAGCTTGCACGACTTGATTACTATGCTTGACTTGATTGCCTCACACATGATGAAAAATTGCTCTTTCTATTGTGTTGAGTGCCACACTATATTCACTACACCCCATGCACATTATTCTTGGATTGTCTTGCACTTGACCCATGTGTTTAGACACTTCATTTTACTTGGTGTTGTGAATGATTCATATGCCTACCATCGACCACACATATTTGCATCACTACCTCACATTCACATGCTTGTTTCCATGATGTCCTTCTTTGTGCTCAATTTATGTGCTTACATGCCATGTCACAATCCTTTGTCACACCATATGCTATGCTTGATGACAGCACTTGTTGGGTGAATCACCTCTTGAATGTTTGGTTTTGCACTAACGCTAACTGCATTTGTTTTTCCAAGTGTTTGTTCTCCTTGCTCCTTTTGAAGGAATCACGAGACGGTGCGACATTGGAGAGTGGCCATTTCAAGCTTCAAGATGACGAGAACTTGGTGATCGACCACTACTACACGGCGACGCCATCTCTTTCCCATGGTGATTTGGGTTTCGATCCGAGGTCGGATCTTTCCCAAGGGGGAGGGGATGATGCGAAGCATCCTATGGACATCACCATGTCAAGAGTTCATTCGGCAAGTGACACGTGCGACATCTACTTCACATACATAAAGGTGAATCCTCTCCTTTACACGTGCTCACTTGACCCCTTCGAGGATGGTATACTACTTGACCTTCCATTGTGCATGCATAGGTATTGTCGGAGCTTCACGGATGACGAGGAGGAGTGCAAGCGCCAAGGATCACCTACACCATCCGCGAGGGAAGCGTGGAAGAGAAGGAAGAAGAAGACTGGACAAGCTTCTGGAAAGCCCGGAACTTCCGGCCGCTGCCCGGAACCTTCGGCCATGCCGGAGCTTCCGGCCCTGCTGCGCCGAAGCTCTCCAAGAGTGTGCCAACTCTCTGGATAGCCCGGACCCTGCCCGGACCTTCGCCCGGAACCTCCGGCGCCCGGACCTTCCGGCTGTCCCCGAAACTTCCGGGCCTGCCTGCGCGCAGACACTCGGGCCGAAGCCCATGTACCCTTTCTGATGTAGGGTAGAACCCTATGGCCCGATCTTTCACGATAGGAGCGGAACCCCGTGAAGAACACGAAGAACACGAGGAGGAAACACGAGGGGAAATCACAAAGGGGCACAAAGAGGAACACTCAAACCAAACAAGAACAAGTCACACATGTGCTAGATCCTCGGATACATAGAACGATACACGAACCCACGATCAACTAAGGACGATACAAAAGGGTAGCCGGTTCTTCTCCGAGAGGAGGTCTTGAATCCACAAGGGGATCTTCCCGTAAAGGGGTCTTGAATCCAAAGTGGATCTTCTCCGTAGAGGGGCCGCGGTCTCTCTCGTGGAGTAGATCCGATATGGATGAGAAATGCTCTATCTCTCAAATGAGCTAAACCAATGCTAACCCTAGAAAGTGGTACGGGATAGAGTATTTATAGTCTAGGTAACGAAAGGGTACACGGGCCTTGGCCCAAGTGACTGCGCGCAGGCAGGGCCGGTAGTACCGGTCAAGACGGCGGTTGTTCCGCTGGGAGCTCTACAGGGCGGAAGTACCGGTCCTGGAAGGCAGTAGTTCCGTTGGGAGGTCTGGCACTGGCTTGCGGAGATGGACGTCGAAGGGGCCAGCGGTTGTACCGGTTGTCGGGGCGGTAGTACCGGTCTTCTGGTAGTTACCGGCACATCCGGTGTAGTGCCGGCCTTGCATCGCTCGATCATAGAAGGCAGACCGGTTGTTGGGCGGTAGTCGGCCGGTTGTTCCGCCCGGGTGGTGGTCGGGCGGTTGTTCCGGTCCTTCCGGGCTGGGCAAAATGTCTCCATGCTCTTGATGTCCATCCTGCACCGTTCCATCTCCATGGTTGCTTATATGGTACCTAAGCACACAGAGCAACTCCGATTGAGGTAGTAGCCATGTCTCACGTGGGTCAAAGGGAAGTTCAACAAGGATAGAGTTAACCTCGTTCTCGATGGTTCTCGCACGGGCTCTTGTCATGTGATGAGGACATCAATACCATTGTTACACCCACAGCCCCTACTCTTACATATACTGGACCAATTACTAGAGCTCGCGCACGCCAATTAAATTACCAGGTACTTTCGTTTCTTGGTAATGATTCTAATGTTCATGAGATTATGATGCTGCCTAAATTGGATACATTTGTTTTGCTTACAAATGAAGGGCCTAGCTTGGAGAAGGATGAACATTGGAGCAAGAACACGCATGGAGTTGATGGCATGCTGATAGAGGCAAAGGTGTCCCGTCTTTCGATGAGATGGTGGATTTCGCTTTGGTGGAAGTCGACTTTGACGATCCGACTACGAACGTGCGAGGACGTCGCGCCTTAGCAATCGCTAAACCAACTCCGAGAGGTTATTGACCACGCCGGAGCACGATCAACCTGACCACGAGGGTCTGTTTCCTGCGAGCAAACGAAGAACAAGCAAGAAACTAAGATTGCAATCTGGATATTGCGAATATAAGATGAAAGCTTTATTGATCAAGGTGGGGTTCTGTGACGCCTTTGTCTGGTCGTTGAACACAAACGAAGTACGCGGAGTTGCAGCTATGGCGAACTTTTAATCTAAACAAAACCCAAAGTCTAAAACGATGCCCTAAGGGCTGTATATATGGAGGAAGAGGGGGGAATTTCGTGGCCCTTGGTGGAGGGGTCTGAAATCAACCCTATCTCTTGTTTCCCCACACATACGGACTCTAAAAATAGCCTATACTTATGTATTTCGAAATTACATGGGCCTGGCCCAATAATAAGGTGACGCAGCACCTAAAATAGCCTCGGGACGAAATTTATGAAGTGGCATCTTGTATATTTCGTCCAAGGCTTCATGCACCCATTATGGTGGCTTCAAAGTCCTGAAATCATCACCTGTAACTCCGTTCTTGTTCCCCTTGCGCATGCCATCATCTCCATGCTTGTTCTTGCTCCAATGTTCATCCTTCTCCAAGCTAGGCCCTTCATTTGTAAGCAAAACAAATGTATCCAATTTAGGCAGCATCATATTCTCATGAACATTAGAATCATTACCAAGAAACGAAAGAACCTGGTAATTTAGTTGGCGTGCACGAGCTCTAGTAATTGGTCCAGTATGTATAGCAGCAGGGGCTGTGGGTGTAACAATTGTATTGATGTCCTCATCACATGCGCAAGGGGATCAAGAACGAAGTTACAAGTGATGACTTCAGGACTTTGAAGCCGCCATAAGGAGTGCATGAAGCCTTGGACGAAATATACAAGATGCCACTTCATAATATTCGTTCATAGGCTATTCTAGGTGTTGCGTCACCTTATTAATGGGCCAGGCCCATGTAATTTCGAAATACTTAAGTATAGGCTATTTTTAGAGTCCGTATGTGTGGGGAAACAAGAGTTAGGGTTGGTTTCGGACCCCACCCTCAAGGGCCACGAAATTCCCCCCTCTTCCTCCATATATATAGCCCTTAGGGCGTCGTTTAGACTTTGGGTTTTGTTTAGATTAAAAGTTCGCCATAGCTGCAACTTCGCGTACTTCGTTTGTGTCCAACGACCAGACCAAGACGTCTCAGAACCCCACCTTGATCAATAAAGCTTTCATCTTATATTCGCAATATCCCGATTGCAATCTCAGTTTCTTGCTTGTTCTTCGTTTGCTCGCAGGAAACAGACCCGCGTGGTCAGGTTGATCGTGCTGCGGAGTGATCAATAACCCTCGGAAGTTGGTTTAGCGATTGCTAAGGCGCGACGTCTCGCACGTTCGTAGTCAGATTGTCAAGGTCGACTCCCACAGAAAACGATAGCCACCATCTCATCGAAACATCGGGACACCTTAGCCTCTATCAAGTGGTATCAGATTTCCAGGTTGCTCGGTGAGATTTTACAGTTTTTCATAGATTAGATCGAGTCTGTTCTTCATACCTACAGTCCACGAAAAAGCCAGAAAAAAAATTAGGGTTAGTTCATCATATCCGAACCAATCTGAGCCTTTGCATAATCCTTTTAGGGTTTTTGCTTTGTTGAATTTGCGGTTGCATCGTCGTGTCAAGTTGCTGGTCTTAGAGTCTAGTCTTTTAGTGTTTTGAGTTCTGGTCATAAGTTGTCACGCCGCTGCCGCACCATCATCATCGCCCATCTACCACTTTTGCTTATCCACCACCGCTCTTAATCCATATCCATATACCACCACCAATCCGTATCCATATACCACCACCAATCTGTATCCATATACCACCACCGCTACCATATACCACCACCGCTGCCATATACCACAACCATATATCCACCACCAATCCGAGTTCTTCTCATATTAGGTTTGTTCTTGAGATCAATCTAAATTCCGTTTCGTGTTTCCTTGCCTGCGTAGGTCTCGAAAAAAAAGAGTCTGGAGACCCCAGGGCAGTTTTTAGGCCAAAAATTTCACGGGCAATTTTTTTTTCCCTATCCTATTTTTAGGCTTTTCTGAGTCTTTTGAGCCACGTGCCATCATAGTGATTTTTTGTCGCACTTTTTCGTCGTCGCTGCCCTGATTTCCGAAAAAAAAGTGAAAAAAAATTCCGTGCCTATCCTATCAGTTTGACGAGGGAAGAGTTTTGAGACACTCGCCATTATTGTGATTTTTCGCAAAAAAAAGAGGAGCGCAAAAAAAGAAGGAGCGCAAAAAAAAGAGCGAAAAAAAAGAGTTCCAGAGTGTGCTTTTCCCTTATTTACGTGCAGCGCCGTGATTTTGTTAGTGTTCTAGGCTCGCGTCTCTAGCACGATCTAGCCTAGGACCAGCACAGTACCGTCGTTGAGCGTTTATTCAACTTTGCATCTCTGAATTGATTATTGCTGACCCTTTTTGCTACCATACTATAAGCCTTCCCAGCTCCACATACATCTACGTCGTGCGTTTGACTCTCCCTGGCAATCGCTCTATCCAAGCTTTTGAGAGTTTTGACTACAACGGTTGCCGATCACCGCCTGTTGCTGGGTAAGAACTGGTAAGAATTTGAGATTTGCTTGACGGATTTGTGACACCCGCCACCACCACCACTTGTTAGTAGTCTGTAGGATCATATTCTTGTGTGTTTCTATTGCTGCTAACCATGCCAGGATCACAAGTCGACGAGACTGACTGGGAGAACTTGACGAACACGGAGCTTCATGATACGTTTCAGCAAATGATGAGTGGACAGGTGCAAGATGTGATAAACAGATTTGAAGAGGCCATGGAGAAGATAGATGGCATGGAGAAGACATTTGAAACAAAGCTCGATAACAAGTTTGTTGAATTGCTTTCGCGTCTTCGACCACCACCACCGGCTGCTCCTGCCGCACCTCTGCAACAACAGCAACAACATCGACTACCTCCACGTCGGGAAACAGCCCTCCGCCGAGCGAGCCATGTCCCTCTTCAGTCGGGCCAAACTGCTGGTGCTGCTGTTGATACTTCTGTGGCTCCTACTGCTGATGTGGAGGAGGATGATTATGTGGGAGATCATGAGGATGAGGTTGATCAAAATCAGAACTACGTGCCACCACCAGCACAGCAACCACCAGGTCGTCCACATGCAAATAATGGCAATGGTAGGGCTCACCCTCAGGTACGAGATCATGACCATCTCCCTAAACTGAAATTGAATATTCCACCATTTGAGGGTAGATATGTTCCTGATATATATCTTACTTGGGAGTTAGAAACTGAACAACGATTTACATGTTTGCAATATCCCGAGGAGAGACGGGTTGTTGCTGCTGTTTGTGCTTTCACTAGTTTTGCATGTGTTTGGTGGTCTGAGCATTGTAGATTATATCCTATTCCGGCTACTTGGGCTGCTTTGAAAACTGCTATGCGTACGCGTTGGGTTCCACCATATTATCAACGTGAATTACTTCAAAAATTGCAGCGCTTAAGACAGGGAAAAAATTTTGTAGAAGAATATTATCAGGAATTACAAACTGGCATGATTAGATGTGGTATTGTTGAGGAGAATGAAGCTATGCTTGCACGTTTTATGGGTGGATTAAATAGAGAGATTCAGACCATTCTAGAGTATAAGGAGTATACTAATATCACTCATTTATTCCATCTTGCTTGTAAAGCTGAACGTGAAGTGCAGGATCGACAAGCATTGGCGCGATCTAACTTTTCTGCAGGCCGACCTTCATCATGGACACCGCGTGCATCTTCTACTTCAACTGCACCAGCACCTCAAACTGGTGCAGTTGAAGTAGAAGATGCACGTGGTGTCCATGATGAAGGTCGGCCTGCAGAAAAGTTAGTTCGCCCCAATGCTTGTCGATCCTGCACTTCACGTTCAGCTTTACAAGCAAGATGGAATAAACGAGTGATATTAGTATACTCCTTATAGTCTAGAATGGTCTGAATCTCTCTATTTAATCCACCCAGAAAATGTGCAAGCATAGCTTCATTCTCCTCAACAATACCACATCTAATCATGCCAGTTTGTAATTCCTGAGAATATTCTTCTACAGAATTTTTTCCTTGTCTTAAGCGCTGTAATTTTTGAAGCAATTCACATTGATAATATGGTGGAACCCAACGAGTATGCATAGCAGTTTTCAAAGCAGCCCAAGTAGTTGGAATGGGATATAATCTACAATGTTCAGACCACCATACACATGCAAAACTAGTGAAAGCACAAACAGCAGCAGCAACTCGTCTCTCCTCAGGATATTGTAAACATGTAAATCTTTGTTCAGTTTCTAACTCCCAAGTAAGATATATATCAGGAACATATCTACCCTCAAATGGTGGAATATTCAATTTCAGTTTAGGAATATGGACATCATCTCGTACCTGAGGTGGTGGTGCAAGCCTACCATTACGAATATATACCTGAGGTCGACCTGCTGCTGGTGGTGCAGGTGGCTGCACGTAGTGCTGATTTTGATCAACCTCATCCTCATAATCTCCCACATAATCATCCTCCTCCGCATCAGCAGCAGGAGCCACAGAAGTATCAACAGCAGCACCAACAGTTTGGCCAAACGCAAGAGGAACACGGCTCGCTCGGCGAAGGTCTGTTTCGCGACGTGGAGGTAGTCGTTGTTGTTGTTGTTGGAGAGGTGCGTTAGGTGCAGCGGGTGGTGGTGGTGGAAGACGCGCGAGCAATTCATTAAACTTGTTATCAAGCTTTGTTTCGAACGTCTTCTCCATGCCATCTATCTTCTCCATGGCCTCTTCAAATCTGTTTAGCACATCTTGCACCTGTCCACTCATCATTTGCTGAAATTTATCATGCAAATCCTTATTCGTCATGTTCTCCCAATCAGTCTCGTCGGCTTGTGATCCTGGCATGGTTAGCAGCAATAGAAACACAAAAGAATATGATCCTACAGACTACTAACAAGAGGTGGTGGTGGGTGTCACAAATCCGTCAAGCAAAACTCAAATTCTTACCAGTTGGGGAGTCCTTCTCTGTCACGACTCCGAATATCGCGTGATCTGGAAATCGAGAACAATGCAGCAATTACTGGACTCGGACTAGGACTGGTGGTGGAGATGAATCTGGTGGAACTCGGACTGGTGGCGGAGATAAATCTGGTGGAACACGGACAGGTGGCGGATATATGTTGCAGGTGAACTCGGATTGGCGTGATGGCGGCGGATATGTGGTGGCGTATATGGATTCGGATTGGCGGTGAATATGTGGTGGTGGTATATGGCAACAGCGACGATGATGATGCGGTGGTGATATATGGCAGCGGCGACGTGACAAACTGTGAACAGAACTCGAAACTCTAAAAGACTAGACGCTAAGACCAGCAACTGGACACGACGATGCAACCGCAAATTCAACAAAGCAAATACAGAAAAGACTATGCAAGGCTCAGATTGGTTCAGATGGGATGAACTAACCCTAATTTTTTTGGCTTTTTCGTGGACTATATGTATGAAGAACAGACTCGATCTAAACTACGAAAAACTGTAAAATCTCACCGAGCAACCTGGAAATCTGATACCACTTGATAGAGGCAAAGGTGTCCCGTCTTTCGATGAGATGGTGGATTTCGCTTTGGTGGAAGTCGACTTTGACGATCCGGCTACGAACGTGCGAGGACGTCGCGCCTTAGCAATCGCTAAACCAACTCCGAGAGGTTATTGACCACGCCGGAGCACGATCAACCTGACCACGAGGGTCTGTTTCCTGCAAGCAAACGAAGAACAAGCAAGAAACTGAGATTGCAATCTGGATATTGCGAATATAAGATGAAAGCTTTATTGATCAAGGTGGGGTTCTGTGACGCCTTTGTCTGGTCGTTGAACACAAACGAAGTATGCGAAGTTGCAGCTATGGCGAACTTTTAATCTAAACAAAACCCAAAGTCTAAACGGTGCCCTAAGGGCTGTATATATGGAGGAAGAGAGGGTAATTTCGTGGCCCTTGGTGGAGGGGTCCGAAATCAACCCTATCTCTTGTTTCCCCACACATACGGACTCTAAAAATAGCCTATACTTATGTATTTCGAAATTACATGGGCCTGGCCCAATAAAAAAGGTGACGCAGCACCTATAATAGCCTCGGGACGAAATTTATGAAGTGGCATCTTGTATATTTCGTCCAAGGCTTCATGCACCTATTATGGTGGCTTCAAAGTCCTGAAACCATCACTTGTAACTCCGTTCTTGTTCCCCTTGCACATGGCATCATCTCCATGCTTGTTCTTGCTCCAATGTTCATTGTTCTCCAAGCTAGGCCCTTCATTTGTAAGCAAAACAAATGTATCCATTTTAGGCAGCATCATATTCTCATGAACATTAGAATCATTACCAAGAAATTAAAGTACCTGATAATTTAATTGGCGTGCGCGAGCTCTAGTAATTGGTCCCGTATATGTAGCAGTAGGGGTTGTGGGTGTAACAATGGTATTGATGTCCTCGTCACCAAATACTATTGTTTCAGATCATGATACTAAATTTCTTAGCCACTTTTGGAGATGTTTATGGGCTAAGTTGGGGACTAAGCTGCTTTTTAGTACTACTTGTCACACCCAAACTGATGGACAAACTGAAGTAGTCAATAGAACATTGTCTACTATGCTTAGGGCTGTTTTGAAGAATAACAAGAAAATGTGGGAAGAATGCTTGCCTCATATTGAATTTGCTTATAATCGTTCATTGCATTCTACTACTAAGATGTGCCCTTTTGAAATTGTGTATGGTTTCCTACCTCGTGCACCTATTGATTTGTTGCCTCTTCCATCTTTAGAGAAGGTTAATTTTGATGCTAAAGAACGTTCTGAATTGATTGTAAAAATGCATGAGTTAACTAAGGAAAACATTGAGCGTATGAATGCTAAATATAAACTTGCTGGAGATAAGGGTAGAAAACATGTTGTGTTTGCGCCTGGAGATCTTGTTTGGTTACATTTGCGTAAAGATAGATTTCCTAATCTGCGCAAATCAAAGCTAATGCCACGTGCTGATGGTCCTTTTAAGGTGTTAGAGAAAATAAATGATAATGCATATAAACTTGAGCTACCTGTAGATTTTGGGGTTAGTCCCACTGTTAACATTGCAGACTTGAAGCCTTATTTGGGTGAGGAAGATGCGCTTCCGTCGAGGACGATTTCATTTCAAGAAGGGGAGGATGATGAGGACATCAATACCATTGTTACACCCACAGCCCCTACTGTTGCATATACTGGACCAATTACTAGAGCTCGCGCATGCCAATTAAATTACCAGGTACTTTCGTTTCTTGGTAATGATTCTAATGCCCATGAGATTATGATGCTGCCTAAATTGGATACATTTGTTTTGCTTACAAATGAAGGGCCTAGCTTGGAGAAGGATGAACATTGGAGCAAGAACAAGCATGGAGATGATGGCATGCGCAAGGGGAACAAGAACGGAGTTACAAGTGATGATTTCAGGACTTTGAAGCCACCATAATGGGTGCATGAAGCCTTGGACGAAATATACAAGATGCCACTTCATAAATTTCGTCCCGAGGCTATTTTAGGTGCTGCGTCACCTTAATATTGGGCCAGGCCCATGTAATTTCGAAATACATAAGTATAGGCTATTTTTAGAGTACGTATGTGTGGGGAAACAAGAGATAGGGTTGATTTCGGACCCCTCCACCAAGGGCCACGAAATTCCCCCCCCTCTTATTCCATATATACAGCCCTTAGGGCATCGTTTAGACTTCGGGTTTTGTTTAGATTAAAAGTTCGCCATAGCTGCAACTTCGCGTACTTCGTTTGTGTTCAACGACCAGACAAAGGCGTCACAGAACCCCACCTTGATCAATAAAGCTTTCATCTTATATTCGCAATATCCAGATTGCAATCTCAGTTTCTTGCTTGTTCTTCGTTTGCTTGCAGGAAATAGACCCTCGTGGTCAGGTTGATCGTGCTCCGACGTGGTCAATAACCTCTCGGAGTTGGTTTAGTGATTGCTAAGGCACGACGTCCTCGCACGTTCGTAGTCGGATCGTCAAACTCCGCTGCCACCAAAGCGATATCCATCATCTCATCAAAAGACGGGACACCTTTGCCTCTATCAAACATTTTGCAGGAGTTCGCTGACGTCTTTCCACAAGACGTGCCACCGGGATTACCACCTATTCGAGGGATTGAGCATCAGATCGACTTAATTCCCGGTGCTTCACTGCCAAACCGTGCGCCATACCGTACCAATCCAGAGGAGACGAAGGAGATTATGCGTCAAGTACAAGAGCTTCTCGACAAAGGTTATATACGCGAATCCCTTAGTCCTTGTGCTGTTCCTATTATTCTAGTGCAGAAAAAGGATGGTACATCGCGTATGTGTGTTGATTGTAGAGGCATTAATAATATTACTATTCGTTATCGTCATCCTATTCCTAGGCTAGATGATATGCTTGATGAATTGAGTGGCTCTACAATATTCTCCAAAGTTGATTTGCGTAGTGGATACCATCAAATTCGTATGAAATTAGGGGATGAATGGAAAACAGCATTTAAAACTAAGTTTGGATTATATGAGTGGTTAGTCATGCCTTTTGGGTTAACTAATGCGCCTAGTACTTTCATGAGACTAATGAACGAAGTTTTACGTGCTTTCATTGGACGATTTGTGGTAGTCTATTTTGATGATATACTAATTTATAGCAGATCTTTGGAAGAACATTTGGAACATTTACGTGCTGTTTTTATTGCTCTACGTGATGCACGTTTGTTTGGTAACCTTGGGAAGTGCACCTTTTGCACCGACTGAGTATCTTTTCTTGGCTATGTTGTTACTCCACAGGGAATTGAAGTTGATAAAGCCAAGATTGAAGCTATTGAGAGTTGGCCGCAGCCCAAAACGGTCACACAAGTGAGGAGTTTTCTTGGCCTCGCTGGATTCTATAGGCGTTTTGTGAGAGATTTCAGCACCATTGCTGCACCTCTCAATGAGCTTACAAAGAAAGATGTGCCTTTTCTTTGGGGTGCCGCACAGGAAGAAGCCTTCTCGGTATTGAAAGATAAGTTGACACATGCTCCTTTACTCCAACTTCCTGATTTTAATAAGACTTTTGAGGTTGAATGTGATGCTAGTGGAATTGGATTAGGAGGTGTGTTATTACAAGATGGCAAACCTGTTGCATACTTTTCTGAAAAATTGAGTGGGCCTAGTCTGAATTATTCTACTTATGATAAAGAATTATATGCTCTTGTTCGGAATTTAGAAACATGGCAACATTATTTATGGCCCAAAGAATTTGTTATACATTCTGATCATGAATCTTTGAAACATATTAAAAGTCAAGCTAAACTGAATCGTAGACATGCTAAATGGGTTGAATTCATTGAGACTTTCCCTTATGTCATTAAACACAAGAAGGGAAAAGAAAATGTTATTGCTGATGCATTGTCTCGTCGCTATACTATTCTTTCACAACTTGACTTCAAAATATTTGGTTTGGAGACCATCAAAGATCAATATGTGCATGATGCTGATTTTAAAGATGTAATGCAGAATTGTAAAGAAGGAAGAATGTGGAACAAGTTTGTCGTTAACGATGGATTTGTGTTTCGTGCTAACAAGCTATGCATTCCAGCTAGCTCCGTTCGTCTTTTGTTGTTGCAGGAGGCGCATGGAGGAGGATTAATGGGACACTTTGGCGCGAAGAAGACGGAGGACGTACTTGCTACACATTTCTTTTGGCCAAAGATGAGACGGGATGTTGAGCGTTTTATTGCTCGCTACACTACATGTCAAAAAGCTAAGTCACGACTCAATCCTCATGGTTTATATATGCCTTTGCCTATACCTAGTGTTCCTTGGGAGGATATATCTATGGACTTTGTTTTAGGTTTACCTTGAACAAAGAAGGGGAGGGATAGCATATTTGTTGTCGTGGATAGATTCTCGAAAATGGCACACTTTATACCATGTCATAAAAGCGATGATGCTGTTAATGTTGCTGATTTGTTCTTTCGTGAAATTATTCGCTTGCATGGTGTGCCAAATACTATTGTTTCAGATCGTGATACTAAATTTCTTAGCCACTTCTGGAGATGTTTATGGGCTAAGTTGGGGACTAAACTGCTTTTTAGTACTACTTCTCACCCCCAAACTGATGGCCAAACTAAAGTAGTCAATAGAACATTGTCTACTATGCTTAGGGCTGTTTTGAAGAGTAATAAGAAAATGTGGGAGGAATGCTTGCCCCATATTGAATTTGCTTATAATCGTTCATTGCATTCTACTACTAAGATGTGCCCTTTTGAAGTTGTGTATGGTTTCCTACCTCGTGCACCTATTGATTTGTTGCCTCTTCCATCTTCGGAGAAGGTTAATTTTGATGCTAAACAACGTGCTGAATTGATTTTAAAAATGCATGAGTTAACTAAGGAAAACATTGAGCGTATGAATGCCAAATATAAACTTGCAGGAGATAAGGGTAGAAAACATGTTGTGTTTGCACCTGGAGATCTTGTTTGGTTACATTTGCGTAAGGATAGATTTCCTGATTTTCGCAAATCAAAGCTCATGCCACGGGCTGATGGTCCCTTTAAGGTGTTAGAGAAAATAAATGATAATGCATATAAACTTGAGCTGCCAGTAGATTTTGGGGTTAGTCCCACTTTTAACATTGCAGATTTGAAGCCTTATTTGGGTGAGGAAGATGAACTTCCGTCGAGGACGACCTCATTTCAAGAAGGGGAGGATGATGAGGACATCAATACCATTGTTACACCCATAGCCCCTGCTGGTATACATACTGGACCAATTACTAGAGCTCGCGCACGCCAACTAAATTACCAGGTACTTCCGTTTCTTGGTAATGATTCTAATGTTCATGAGAATATGATGCTGCCTAAATTGGATACATTTGTTTTGCTTACAAATGAAGGGCCTAGCTTGGAGAAGGATGAACATTGGAGCAAGAACAAGCATGGAGATGATGGCATGCGCAAGGGGAACAAGAACAGAGTTACAAGTGATGATTTCAGGTCTTTGAAGCCTCCATAACGAGTGCATGAAGCCTTGGACGAAATATACAAGATGTCACTTCATAAATTTCGTCCAGAGGCTATTATAGGTGCTGCATCACCTTTTTATTGGGCCAGGCCCATGTAATTTCGAAATTCATAAGTATAGGCTATTTTTAGAGTCCGTATGTGTGGGGAAACAAGAGATAGGGTTGATTTCGGACCCCTCCACCAAGGGCCACGAAATTCCCCCTCTCTTCCTCCATATATACAGCCCTTAGGGCACCGTTTAGACTTTGGGTTTTGTTTAGATTAAAAGTTCGCCATAGCTGCAACTTCGCGTACTTCGTTTGTGTTCAACGACCAGACAAAGGCGTCACAGAACCCCACCTTGATCAATAAAGCTTTCATCTTATATTCGCAATATCCAGATTGCAATCTTAGTTTCTTGCTTGTTCTTCGTTTGCTCGCAGGAAACAGACCCTCGTGGTCAGGTTGATCGTGCTCCGGCGTGGTCAATAACCTCTCGGAGTTGGTTTAGCGATTGCTAAGGCGCGACGTCCTCGCACGTTCGTAGTCGGATCGTCAAAGTCGACTTCCACCAAAGCGATATCCATCATCTCATCGAAAGACGGGACACCTTTGCCTATATCAACGTTTGGTTGCAAATAGAACGAAGTTCTTGTTTTCGCTCATCGTGGAGGCACTCAATTTGGGCTTGTGGCGCTCACTCTCTTTTTGGTGGCTCACTCTCTCACCATTCTGTCCATGATGGGTGGTATGTTTGTCGGCGATCACTTGACTTGGCGACATTGGACGGAGGACGTACTCCTTGCCCTTCATCTTGAAGATGTAGTGGTTCGTTCGACCATTGTGGATGACTCCTCTATCGAATTGCCATGGTCGTCCAAGGAGAAGATGACAAACGGTCATTGGAACAACGTCACACTCCAAGGTGTCTTCGTATGCGCCGATCTTGAAGGAGACTTGTACTCGGTGCTCGACTTGGATGGTGCCGGAGTCACTAAGCCATTGCACTTTGTAAGGATGTGGATGCTTCGTCTTGGCAATTGGAGCTTGGAGCAAAGTTCTTCACTTGCGAGATTGTGACAACTCCCTCCATCGATGATGACCTTGACGGATCGTCCATTGATGCTGGCCTTGGTGTGGAATATGTGGCATCGTTGGTCTTCTTCTTGGTGATGTTGGAGAGTCAAGACTTTGGAGACAACAAGTGCGGGACTCGAGTCTTCATCACAAAAGACTTGTTCTTCTTCATTGTTCACTTGGCGATGCATGGCGACTTGCTCAAGTGCGTCCATTTCACCTTCACTCATGGAGTCATAAGTGCCATCGTCGTTGAAGACCATGGTCCACTTGTTGGTGCACTCGTAGGACTTGTGGCCTCGGCATCCGCAAGTGAAACACTTGAAGGAACTTGTCTTGACGGTCTCATCGGTTGGGGTTGATGATGATGAAGCTCTCGGCTTGAAGTTGCTCGTAGGAGGATGACTTGTAGTTGACGAAGCTTTCTTGGAATTCGGCTTGTCGGTGTTGGAAGTAGACGTTCTTGTAGGCGGTGTTGGAGTCGTCGAGGCTTGGTTATTGGAGAAGCCGTAGGACTTGGATGAGAACTTGGCGTACTTGAAGTCATCTTGCACTTGGCGTTCTGCTTTGGTAGCTTGGTGCACGAGCTCGATGAGAGTTGAGTATGGTTGGAAGTCGGCTATCTTCTTGATAGGGTGATTGAGTCCATTCAAGAAACGTGCCATCGTTTGCTCATCATCTTCCGTCACATTGGCTCTTATCATTGCAATCTCCATCTCCTTGTAGTAATCTTCCACGCTCTTTGTTCCTTGCTTGAGTTGTTGGAGTTTCTTGAAGAGGTCGCGTGATGAGGACATCAATACCATTGTTACACCCACAGGCCCTGCTGCTATACATACTGGACCAATTACTAGAGCTCGCGCACGCCAACTAAATTACCAGGTACTTTCGTTTCTTGGTAATGATTCTAATGTTCATGAGAATATGATGCTGCCTAAATTGGATACATTTGTTTTGCTTACAAATGAAGGGCCTAGCTTGGAGAAGGATGAACATTGGAGCAAGAACAAGCATGGAGATGATGGCATGCGCAAGGGGAACAAGAACGGAGTTACAAGTGATGATTTCAGGACTTTGAAGCCACCATAATGGGTGCATGAAGCCTTGGACGAAATATACAAGATGCCACTTCATAAATTTCGTCCCGAGGCTATTTTAGGTGCTGCGTCACCTTATTATTGGGCCAGGCCCATGTAATTTCGAAAAACATAAGTATAGGCTATTTTTAGAGTCCGTATGTGTGGGGAAACAAGAGATAGGGTTGATTTCGGACCCCTCCACCAAGGGCCACGAAATTCCCCCCTCTTCCTCCATATATACAGCCCTTAGGGCATCGTTTAGACTTTGGGTTTTGTTTAGATTAAAAGTTCGCCATAGCTGCAACTTCGCGTACTTCGTTTGTGTTCAACGACCAGACAAAGGCGTCACAGAACCCCACCTTGATCAATAAAGCTTTCATCTTATATTCGCAATATCCAGATTGCAATCTCAGTTTCTTGCTTGTTCTTCGTTTGCTCGCAGGAAACAGACCCTCGTGGTCAGGTTGATCGTGCTCCGGCGTGGTCAATAACCTCTCGGAGTTGGTTTAGCGATTGCTAAGGCGCGACGTCCTCGCACGTTCGTAGTCGGATCGTCAAAGTCGACTTCCACCAAAGCGAAATCCATCATCTCATCGAAAGACGGGACACCTCCGCCTCTATTAAGTGGTATCAGATTTCCAGGTTGCTCGGTGAGATTTTATAGTTTTTCGTAGTTTAGATCGAGTCTGTTCTTCATACCTACAATCGACGAAAAAGCCACAAAAAAATTAGGGTTAGTTCATCATATCCGAACCAATCTGAGCCTTTGCATAATCTTTTTAGGGTTTTGCTTTGTTGAATTTGCGGTTGCATCGTCGTGTCTAGTTGCTGGTCTTAGAGTCTAGTCTTTTAGAGTTTCGAGTTCTGGTCATAAGTTGTCACGCCGCCGCCGCACCATCATCATCGCCCCTGCCATCTACCACCACCGCTCCGAATCCGTATCCATATACCACCACCAATCCGTATCCATATACCACCACCGATCCATATCCATATACTACCACCGCTACCACCACCGCTGCCATATACCACCACCATATATATCCACCACCAATCCGAGTTCCTTGCATATTAGGTTTGTTTTCGAGATCCATCTAGATTCCGATTCGTGTTTCCTTGCCGGAGTCGGGTAGCCACGCTCCGTTTAGGCCCAAAATTTTTCGAAAACGCATTTTTCGAAAAAAATTCTGGCTATCCTATGTTTAGGTGTTTCTGGGTGTTTTGAGACAGGTGCCATTATAGGAAGTTTTTTTTGACCCGTTTCCAGTTTTTGGGTCCGGGCAGTCGAAAAAAAAAATTGGTCGAAAAAAATTCGTGCCCATCCTGTCCGTTTAAGCTAGGAAGAGTTTTGAGACACTCGCCGTTATAGTGATTTTTCGCAAAAAAAAGGCAGCGCAAAAAAAAAGAGCGCAAAAAAAAGAGCGCAAAAATAATAATTCAGAGTGTGCTTTTCCCTTGTTTACGTGCCGCGCCGTGATTTTGTTGGTGTTCTAGGCTCGCGTCTCTAGCACAGTCTAGCCTAGGACCAGCACAGTACCGTCGTTGAGCGTTTATTCAACTTTGCATCTCTGAATTGATTATTGCTGACCCTTTTTGCTACCATATTATAAGCCTTCCCAGCTCCACATACATCTACGTCGTGCGTTTGACTCTCCCTGGTAATCGCTCTATCCAAGCTTTGAGAGTTTTGACTACAACGGTTGCCGATCACCGCCTGCTGGGTAAGAACTGGTAAGAATTTGAGGTTTGCTTGACGGATTTGTGACACCCACCACCACCACTTGTTCGTAGTCTGTAGGATCATATTCTTGTGTGTTTCTATTGCTGCTAACCATGCCAGGATCACAAGCCGACGAGATTGACTGGGAGAATTTATCGAACAAGGAGCTTCATGATAAGTTTCAGCACATGATGACTGAACAGGTGCAAGATGTGCTAAATAATTTTGAAGAGGCCATGGAGAAGATTACTGGCCTTGAGAAGACGTTCGAAACAAAGCTCGATAATAGATTTAATGAACTGCTTGCGCGTCTTCCACCACCGGCTGCACCTGTCGCACCTCTACAACAACAACAACTACGCCCCCTTCCGAATCAGTATGGACGAGCACAGCGTGTTCCTATTGAGCCAGGACAACATTCTGGTGCCGCTGCTACTGCTGTTGGTGCTTCTTTGGCTCCTGCTACTGCTGCTGCTGGTACCCAGGAGGATGATGATTATGTGGGAGATTATGAGGATGAGGTTGATCAAAATCCGAACTACGTGCAGCCACCAGCACCACCACCACCGGGTCGACCTCAGGTATATATTCGTAATGGTAGGCCCGCACCACCACCTCAGGTACGAGATGATGTCCATATTCCTAAACTGAAATTTAATATTCCACCATTTGAGGGTAGATATGTTCCTGATATATATCTTACTTGGGAGTTAGAAACTGAACAACGTTTTACATGTTTACAATATCCCGAGGAGAGACGGGTTGCTGCTGCTGTTTGTGCTTTCACTAGTTTTGCATGTGTATGGTGGTCTGAACATTGTAGATTATATCCTATTCCCGCTACTTGGGCTGCTTTGAAAACTTCTATGCGTACTCGTTGGGTTCCACCATATTATCAACGTGAATTGCTTCAAAAATTACAGCGCTTAAGACAAGGAAAAAATTCTGTAGAAGAATATTATCAGGAATTACAAACTGGCATGATTAGATGTGGTATTGTTGAGGAGAATGAAGCTATGCTTGCACATTTTCTGGGTGGATTAAATAGAGAGATTCAGACCATTCTAGACTATAAGGAGTATACTAATATCACTCGTTTATTCCATCTTGCTTGTAAAGCTGAACGTGAAGTGCAGGATCGACAAGCATTGGCGCGAACTAACTTTTCTGCAGGCCGACCGTCATCATGGACAACGCGTGTATCTTCTACTTCAACTGCACCAGCACCTCAATTAGGTGCCTCCTCCAGTTGTGATACAAGAAAATAGGCACAACCACCATTATCTGCCAAGAGCGCACCTGCTGGGCCTGCACGGAGTTCTTCTTCTTCCATGGCATCAACAGGGCACACAAGTGATATTATTTGTCGTCGTTGTAAGGGATGAGGTCATTATGCGAGAGAATGCAAATCTCCACGTGTGATGATTGCTACCGCGGATGGTGGATATGAGTCTGCTAGTGACTATGATGAGGAGACTTTGGCTCTTATTACACGTGAAGAACATGGTGGAGATGATTCTGATCATGAGACGCAATACATGGCTCCTGAAGACGCTGACAGGTATGAATGTTTAGTTGCTCAACGTGTTTTGAGTGTGCAGATCACACAAGCTGAGCAAAATCAGAGGCACAATTTGTTCCATACCAAGGGAGTTGTGAAGGAACGTTCTGTGCGCGTCATCATAGACGGAGGGAGCTGCAACAACTTGGCTAGCATGGAGATGGTGGAGAAGCTTTCTCTCACCACAAGACCACATCCACATCCTTACTACATCCAATGGTTCAACAACAGCGGCAAGGTTAAGGTAACACGTACTGTTCGTGTGCATTTTAGTATCTCTACATATGCTGATTATGTTGATTGTGATGTGGTACCTATGCAAGCATGTTCCTTATTACTTGGTAGACCATGGCAATTTGATAAAAATTCTGTACACCATGGTAGAAACAATCACTATACACTTGTTCATAAGGATAAAAATATTACTTTGCTTCCTATGACTCCTGATTCCATTTTGAAAGATGATATTAATAGAGCTAATAAAGCACAACAGGAGAAGAATAAGAGTGAAAATCAGATTGTGGCAAAAGAATTTGAGCAACAAATGAAGCCTAATAATAAACCATCTAGTGTTGCTTCTGAAATTAAATTGAAAAGTGCATGTTTATTTGCCACCAAATCTGATATTGATGAGCTAGATTTCAGCAAATCTGTTTGCTATGCTTTTGTGTGCAAAGAGGCATTATTTTCATTCGAGGACGTGCCTTCCTCTTTGCCTCCTGCTGTCACTAACATTTTGCAGGAGTTCGCTGACATTTTTCCACAAGACGTGCCACCGGGATTACCGCCTATTCGAGGGATTGAGCATCAGATTGACTTAATTCCCGGTGCTTCACTGCCAAACCGTGCACCATACCGTACCAATCCAGAGGAGACGAAGGAGATTATGCGTCAAGTACAAGAGCTTCTCGACAAAGGTTATATACGCGAATCCCTTAGTCCTTGTGCTGTTCCTATTATTCTAGTGCCGAAAAAGGATGGTACATCACGTATTGATAGAGGCAAAGGTGTCCCGTCTTTCGATGAGATGATGGATTTCGCTTTGGTGGAAGTCGACTTTGACGATCCGACTACGAACGTGCGAGGACGTCGCGCCTTAGCAATCGCTAAACCAACTCCGAGAGGTTATTGACCACGCCGGAGCACGATCAACCTGACCACGAGGGTCTGTTTCCTGCGAGCAAATGAAGAACAAGCAAGAAACTGAGATTGCAATCTGGATATTGCGAATATAAGATGAAAGCTTTATTGATCAAGGTGGGGTTCTGTGACGCCTTTGTCTGGTCGTTGAACACAAACGAAGTACGCGAAGTTGCAGCTATGGCGAACTTTTAATCTAAACAAAACCCAAAGTCTAAACGATGCCCTAAGGGCTGTATATATGGAGGAAGAGGGGGGAATTTCGTGGCCCTTGGTGGAGGGGTCCGAAATCAACCCTATCTCTTGTTTCCCCACACATACGGACTCTAAAAATAGCCTATACTTATGTTTTTCGAAATTACATGGGCCTGGCCCAATAATAAGGTGACGCAGCACCTAAAATAGCCTCGGGACGAAATTTATGAAGTGGCATCTTGTATATTTCGTCCAAGGCTTCATGCACCCATTATGGTGGCTTCAAAGTCCTGAAATCATCACTTGTAACTCCGTTCTTGTTCCCCTTGCGCATCCCATCATCTCCATGCTTGTTCTTGCTCCAATGTTCATCCTTCTCCAAGCTAGGCCCTTCATTTGTAAGCAAAACAAATGTATCCAATTTAGGCAGCATCATATTCTCATGAACATTAGAATCATTACCAAGAAACGAAAGTACCTGGTAATTTAGTTGGCGTGCACGAGCTCTAGTAATTGGTCCAGTATGTATAGCAGCAGGGGCTGTGGGTGTAACAATTGTATTGATGTCCTCATCATCCTCCCCTTCTTGAAATGAAGTCGTCCTCGACGGAAGTTCATCTTCCTCACCCAACTAAGGCTTCAAATCTGCAATGTTAAAAGTGGGACTAACCCCAAAATCTGCAGGCAGCTCAAGTTTATATGCATTATCATTTATTTTCTCTAACACCTTAAAGGGACCATCAGCACGTGGCATTAACTTTGATTTGCGCAAATCAGGAAATCTATCCTTACGCAAATGTAACCAAACAAGATCTCCAGGTGCAAACACAACATGTTTTCTACCCTTATCTCCAGCAAGTTTATATTTAGCATTCATACGCTCAATGTTTTTGATGAGGACATCAATACAATTGTTACACCCACAGCCCCTGCTGCTATACATACTGGACCAATTACTAGAGCTCGTGCACGCCAACTAAATTACCAGGTACTTTCGTTTCTTGGTAATGATTCTAATGTTCATGAGAATATGATGCTGCCTAAATTGGATACATTTGTTTTGCTTACAAATGAAGGGCCTAGCTTGGAGAAGGATGAACATTGGAGCAAGAACAAGCATGGAGATGATGGCATGCGCAAGGGGAACAAGAACGGAGTTACAAGTGATGATTTCAGGACTTTGAAGCCACCATAATGTGTGCATGAAGCCTTGGACGAAATATACAAGATGCCACTTCATAAATTTCGTCCCGAGGCTATTTTAGGTGTTGCGTCACCTTATTATTGGGCCAGGCCCATGTAATTTCGAAATACATAAGTATAGGCTATTTTTAGAGTCCGTATGTGTGGGGAAACAAGAGATAGGGTTGATTTCGGACCCCTCCACCAAGGGCCACGAAATCCACCCCCTCTTCCTCCATATATACAGCCCTTAGGGCATCGTTTAGACCTTGGGTTTTGTTTAGATTAAAAGTTCGCCATAGCTGAAACTTCGCGTACTTCGTTTGTGTTCAACGACCAGACAAAGGCGTCACAGAACCCCACCTTGATCAATAAAGCTTTCATCTTATATTCGCAATATCCAGATTGCAATCTCAGTTTCTTGCTTGTTCCTCGTTTGCTCGCAGGAAACAGACCCTCGTGGTCAGGTTGATCGTGCTCCGGCGTGGTCAATAACCTCTCGGAGTTGGTTTAGCGATTGCTAAGGCGCGACGTCCTCGCACGTTCGTAGTCGGATCGTCAAAGTCGACTTCCACCAAAGCAAAATCCACCATCTCATCGAAAGACGGGACACCTTTGCCTCTATCATTTCCTACCTCGTGCACCTATTGATTTGTTGCCTCTTCCATCTTCGGAGAAGGTTAATTTTGATGCTAAACAACGTGCTGAATTGATTTTAAAAATGCATGAGTTAACTAAGGAAAACATTGAGCGCATGAATGCTAAATATAAACTTGCTGGAGATAAGGGTAGAAAACATGTTGTGTTTGCACCTGGAGATCTTGTTTGGTTACATTTGCGTAAGGATAGATTTCCTGATTTGCGCAAATCAAAGTTAATGCCACGTGCTGATGGTCCCTTTAAGGTGTTAGAGAAAATAAATGATAATGCATATAAACTTGAGCTGCCTGCAGATTTTGGGGTTAGTCCCACTTTTAACATTGCAGATTTGAAGCCTTATTTGGGTGAGGAAGATGAACTTCCGTCAAGGACGACTTCATTTCAAGAAGGGGAGGATGATGAGGACATCAATACAATTGTTACACCCACAGCCCCTGCTGCTATACATACTGGACCAATTACTAGAGCTCGTGCACGCCAACTAAATTACCAGGTACTTTCGTTTCTTGGTAATGATTCTAATGTTCATGAGAATATGATGCTGCCTAAATTGGATACATTTGTTTTGCTTACAAATGAAGGACCTAGCTTGGAGAAGGATGAACATTGGAGCAAGAACAAGCATGGAGATGATGGCATGCGCAAGGGGAACAAGAACGGAGTTACAAGTGATGATTTCAGGACTTTGAAGCCACCATAATGGGTGCATGAAGCCTTGGACGAAATATACAAGATGCCACTTCATAAATTTCGTCCCGAGGCTATTTTAGGTGCTGCGTCACCTTATTATTGGGCCAGGCCCATGTAATTTCGAAAAACATAAGTATAGGCTATTTTTAGAGTCCGTATGTGTGGGGAAACAAGAGATAGGGTTGATTTCGGACCCCTCCACCAAGGGCCACGAAATTCCCCCCTCTTCCTCCATATATACAGCCCTTAGGGCATCGTTTAGACTTTGGGTTTTGTTTAGATTAAAAGTTCGCCATAGCTGCAACTTCGCGTACTTCGTTTGTGTTCAACGACCAGACAAAGGCGTCACAGAACCCCACCTTGATCAATAAAGCTTTCATCTTATATTCGCAATATCCAGATTGCAATCTTAGTTTCTTGCTTGTTCTTCGTTTGCTCGCAGGAAACAGACCCTCGTGGTCAGGTTGATCGTGCTCCGGCGTGGTCAATAACCTCTCGGAGTTGGTTTAGCGATTGCTAAGGCGCGACGTCCTCGCACGTTCGTAGTCGGATCGTCAAAGTCGACTTCCACCAAAGCGAAATCCACCATCTCATCGAAAGACGGGACACCTCCGCCTCTATCAATCTTACTTGGGAGTTAGAAACTGAACAACGATTTACATGTTTACAATATCCTGAGGAGAGACGAGTTGCTGCTGCCGTTTGTGCTTTCACTAGTTTTGCATGTGTATGGTGGTCTGAACATTGTAGATTATATCCTATTCCAACTACTTGGGCTGCTTTGAAAACTGCTATGCGTACGCGTTGGGTTCCACCATATTATCAACGTGAATTGCTTCAAAAATTGCAGCGTTTAAGACAAGGGAAAAATTCTGTAGAAGAATATTATCAGGAATTACAAACTGGCATGATTAGATGTGGTATTGTTGAGGAGAATGAAGCTATGCTTGCACGTTTTCTGGGTGGATTAAATAGAGAGATTCAGACCATTCTAGACTATAAGGAGTATACTAATATCACTCGTTTATTCCATCTTGCTTGTAAAGCTGAACGTGAAGTGCAGGATCGACAAGCATTGGGGCGAACTAACTTTTCTGCAGGCCGACCTTCATCATGGACACCACGTGCATCTTCTACTTCAACTGCATCAGCACCTCCATCCGGTGCCACCTCCAGCCGTGATACAAGAAAACAGGCACAACCACCATTATCTGCCAAGAGCGCACCTGCGGGGCCTGCACAGCGTTCTTCTTCTTCCATGGCATCAACAGGGCACACAAGTGATATTATTTGTCGTCGTTGTAAGGGAGGAGGTCATTATGCGAGAGAATGCAAATCTCCGCGTGTGATGATTGCTACCGCGGATGGTGGATATGAGTCCGCTAGTGACTATGATGAGGAGACATTGGCTCTTATTACACGTGAAGAACATGGTGGAGATGATTCTGATCATGAGACGCAATACATGGCTCCTGAAGACGCTGACAGGTATGAATGTTTAGTTGCTCAACGTGTTTTGAGTGTGCAGGTCACACAAGCTGAGCAAAATCAGAGGCACAATTTGTTCCATACCAAGGGAGTTGTGAAGGAACGTTCTGTGCGCGTCATAATAGACGGAGGGAGCTGCAACAACTTACTTTCATGAGATTAATGAACGAAGTTTTACGTGCTTTCATTGGACGATTTGTGGTAGTTTACTTTGATGACATATTGATTTATAGCAGATCTTTGGAAGAACATTTGGAACATTTACGTGCTGTTTTTATTGCTCTACGTGATGCACGTTTGTTTGGTAACCTTGGGAAGTGCACCTTTTGCACCGACCGAGTATCTTTTCTTGGCTATGTTGTTACTCCACAGGGAATTGAAGTTGACAAAGCCAAGATTGAAGCTATTGAGAGTTGGCCGCAGCCCAAAACGGTCACACAAGTGAGGAGTTTTCTTGGCCTCGCTGGATTCTATAGGCGTTTTGTGAGAGATTTCAGCACCATTGCTGCACCTCTCAACGAGCTTACAAAGAAGGATGTGCCTTTTGTTTGGGGTACCGCACAGGAAGAAGCCTTCACGGTATTGAAAGATAAGTTGACACATGCTCCTTTACTCCAACTTCCTGATTTTAATAAGACTTTTGAGCTTGAATGTGATGCTAGTGGAATTGGATTAGGAGGTGTGTTATTACAAGATGGCAAACCTGTTGCATACTTTTTGATAGAGGCGGGGGTCCCGATCTTTTGATGAGATGATAACTATCGATTTGGTGGAGACGACTTTGACGATCCGACTACAAACGTGCACGATGTTGCGCCTTAGCAACCGCTAAACCAATCTCCCGAGGTTACTGACGATGCTGGAAGCACGGTCAGCCTGACCACGAAGGTCTATTCCTGCAAGCAATCGAAGAACGAGCAAGAATATGATAAAGCAATCTGAATATTGCAAATATATATGAAGTATTGATAATGGTGGGGATCCGTAAGCGGTCTTGGTCTGGTCGTTGGACACAAACGAAGTACACGAAGTTGCAATGGCTAACTTTTAACTAAACAAATCCCAAGGAAAAGCTACTAGATGGATCTACTTATATAGGAGCAAGGGGTGGCGGCCAAGGAGGTGGGAGGACGTCCCAAGGCAGCCTAAAACTAAATCTAGGTCGTACAAGGCCAATGGGCCCAAGTGGAGGTGATGTAACACCTTTGGACTTGTAGTTTGACTCGGATTCTGCTGCAGCATCAGATTGTTTCGTCCACAACTCAACGCTCCGGACGAATTTGAAGGTGATTCCAATTGGGTTGGAAAGTGCACGAAATCTAGTTTCCAACAAAAAAAGAATCAACCAATTCGAGTCCGTATGAAAAACTTGTGTGCGTTTTGAGTCAGGTATGTCTGTGCAGTCCGAATCTGAATCCAGAACGTGAGAGACTTGGACTCTATCTTCTCTTGGGCCAAAAGTGACGTGAGAGAACTTTTTGGACAGCAAATAAACATCTTTTTCTTCCTTATCTTCATATGTGGATTGTACAAATGTCCCATACACCTGCAATTAGACAAAACACAAAAGTGTGTGAAGTATTTTTGTTCTGGATAACATAAATAGATTATTGAATAGTTTGCACTAGAAATGACCTGACAAATATGCATATATGCAATATTTTTGGTTATATCCAAGGTAGGGGGTCCCGATCTTTCGATGAGATGATAACTATCGATTTGGTGGAGACGACTTTGACGATCCGACTACAAACGTGCACGATGTTGCGCCTTAGCAACCGCTAAACCAATCTCCCGAGGTTACTGACGATGCTGGAAGCACGGTCAGCCTGACCACGAAGGTCTATTCCTGCAAGCAATCGAAGAACGAGCAAGAATATGATAAAGCAATCTGAATATTGCAAATATATATGAAGTATTGATAATGGTGGGGATCCGTAAGCGGTCTTGGTCTGGTCGTTGGACACAAACGAAGTACACGAAGTTGCAATGGCTAACTTTTAACTAAACAAATCCCAAGGAAAAGCTACTAGATGGATCTACTTATATAGGAGCAAGGGGTGGCGGCCAAGGAGGTGGGAGGACGTCCCAAGGCAGCCTAAAACTAAATCTAGGTCGTACAAGGCCAATGGGCCCAAGTGGAGGTGATGTAACACCTTTGGACTTGTAGTTTGACTCGGATTCTGCTGCAGCATCAGATTGTTTCGTCCACAACTCAACGCTCCGGACGAATTTGAAGGTGATTCAAATTGGGTTGGAAAGTGCACGAAATCTAGTTTCCAACAAAAAAAGAATCAACCAATTCGGAGTCCGTATGAAAAACTTGTGTGCGTTTTGAGTCAGGTATGTCTGTGCAGTCCGAATCTGAATCCAGAACGTGAGAGACTTGGACTCTATCTTCTCTTGGGCCAAAAGTGACGTGAGAGAACTTTTTGGACAGCAAATAAACATATCTTTCTTCCTTATCTTCATATGTGGATTGTACAAATGTCCCATACACCTGCAATTAGACAAAACACAAAAGTGTGTGAAGTATTTTTGTTCTAGATAACATAAATAGATTATTGAATAGTTTGCACTAGAAATCACCTGACAAATATGCATATATGCAATATTTTTGGTTATATCCAAGGTAGTCATGTCCTCATCACTTTTCTGAAAAATTGAGTGGGCCTAGTCTGAATTATTCTACTTATGATAAAGAATTATATGCTCTTGTTCGGACTTTAGAAACATGGCAACATTATTTATGGCCCAAAGAATTTGTTATACATTCTGATCATGAATCTTTGAAACATATTAAAAGTCAAGCTAAACTGAATCGTAGACATGCTAAATGGGTTGAATTCATTGAGATTTTCCCTTATGTCATTAAACACAAGAAGGGAAAAGAAAATGTTATTGCTGATGCATTGTCTCGTCGCTATACTATTCTTTCACAACTTGACTTCAAAATATTTGGTTTGGAGACCATCAAAGATCAATATGTGCATGATGCTGATTTTAAAGATGTAGTGCAGAATTGCAAAGAAGGAAGAATGTGGAACAAGTTTGTCGTTAACGATGGATTTGTGTTTCGTGCTAACAAGCTATGCATTCCAGCTAGCTCCGTTCGTCTTTTGTTGTTGCAGGAGGCGCATGGAGGAGGATTAATGGGACACTTTGGCGTGAAGAAGACGGAGGACGTACTTGCTACACATTTCTTTTGGCCAAAGATGAGACGGGATGTTGAGCGTTTTATTGCTCGCTGCACTACATGTCAAAAAGCTAAGTCACGACTCAATCCTCATGGTTTATATATGCCTTTGCCTGTACCTAGTGTTCCTTGGGAGGATATATCTATGGACTTTGTTTTAGGTTTACCTCGAACAAAGAAGGGGAGGGATAGCATATTTGTTGTCGTGGATAGATTCTCGAAAATGGCACACTTTATACCATGTCATAAAAGCGATGATGCTGTTAATGTTGCTGGTTTGTTCTTTCGTGAAATTATTCGCTTGCATGGTGTGCCAAATACTATTGTTTCAGATCGTGATACTAAATTTCTTAGCCACTTTTGGAGATGTTTATGGGCTAAGTTGGGGACTAAACTGCTTTTTAGTACTACTTGTCACCCCCAAACTGATGGACAAACTGAAGTAGTCAATAGAACGTTGCCTACTATGCTTAGGGCTGTTTTGAAGAATAATAAGAAAATGTGGGAGGAATGCTTGCCTCATATTGAATTTGCTTATAATCGTTCATTGCATTCTACTACTAAGATGTGCCCTTTTGAAGTTGTGTATGGTTTCCTACCTCGTGCACCTATTGATTTGTTGCCTCTTCCATCTTCGGAGAAGGTTAATTTTGATGCTAAACAACGTGCTGAATTGATTTTAAAAATGCATGAGTTAACTAAGGAAAACATTGAGCGCATGAATGCTAAATATAAACTTGCTGGAGATAAGGGTAGAAAACATGTTGTGTTTGCACCTGGAGATCTTGTTTGGTTACATTTGCGTAAGGATAGATTTCCTGATTTGCGCAAATCAAAGTTAATGCGACGTGCTGATGGTCCCTTTAAGGTGTTAGAGAAAATAAATGATAATGCATATAAACTTGAGTTGCCTGCAAATTTTGGGGTTAGTCCCACTTTTAACATTGCAGATTTGAAGCCTTATTTGGGTGAGGAAGATGAACTTCCGTCGAGGACGACTTCATTTCAAGAAGGGGAGGATGATGAGGACATCAATACAATTGTTACACCCACAGCCCCTGCTGCTATACATACTGGACCAATTACTAGAGCTCGTGCACGCCAACTAAATTACCAGGTACTTTCGTTTCTTGGTAATGATTCTAATGTTCATGAGAATATGATGCTGCCTAAATTGGATACATTTGTTTTGCTTACAAATGAAGGGCCTAGCTTGGAGAAGGATGAACATTGGAGCAAGAACAAGCATGGAGATGATGGGATGCGCAAGGGGAACAAGAACGGAGTTACAAGTGATGATTTCAGGACTTTGAAGCCACCATAATGGGTGCATGAAGCCTTGGACGAAATATACAAGATGCCACTTCATAAATTTCGTCCCGAGGCTATTTTAGGTGCTGCGTCACCTTATTATTGGGCCAGGCCCATGTAATTTCGAAAAACATAAGTATAGGCTATTTTTAGAGTCCGTATGTGTGGGGAAACAAGAGATAGGGTTGATTTCGGACCCCTCCACCAAGGGCCACGAAATTCCCCCCTCTTCCTCCATATATACAGCCCTTAGGGCATCGTTTAGACTTTGGGTTTTGTTTAGATTAAAAGTTCGCCATAGCTGCAACTTCGCGTACTTCGTTTGTGTTCAACGACCAGACAAAGGCGTCACAGAACCCCACCTTGATCAATAAAGCTTTCATCTTATATTCGCAATATCCAGATTGCAATCTCAGTTTCTTGCTTGTTCTTCGTTTGCTCGCAGGAAACAGACCCTCGTGGTCAGGTTGATCGTGCTCCGGCGTGGTCAATAACCTCTCGGAGTTGGTTTAGCGATTGCTAAGGCACGACGTCCTCGCACGTTCGTAGTCGGATCGTCAAAGTCGACTTCCACCAAAGCGATATCCATCATCTCATCGAAAGACGGGACACCTTTGCCTCTATCAATCAATATGTGCATGATGCTGATTTTAAAGATGTAATGCAGAATTGTAAAGAAGGAAGAATGTGGAACAAGTTTGTTGTTAACGATGGATTTGTGTTTCGTGCTAACAAGCTATGCATTCCAGCTAGCTCCGTTCGTCTTTTGTTGTTGCAGGAGGCGCATGGAGGAGGATTAATGGGACACTTTGGCGTGAAGAAGACGGAGGACGTACTTGCTACACATTTCTTTTGGCCAAAGATGAGACGGGATGTTGAGCGTTTTATTGCTCGCTGCACTACATGTCAAAAAGCTAAGTCACGACTCAATCCTCATGGTTTATATATGCCTTTGCCTGTACCTAGTGTTCCTTGGGAGGATATATCTATGGACTTTGTTTTAGGTTTACCTCGAGCAAAGAAGGGGAGGGATAGCATATTTGTTGTCGTGGATAGATTCTCGAAAATGGCACACTTTATACCATGTCATAAAAGCGATGATGCTGTTAATGTTGCTGATTTGTTCTTTCGTGAAATTATTCGCTTGCATGGTGTGCCAAATACTATTGTTTCAGATCGTGATACTAAATTTCTTAGCCACTTTTGGAGATGTTTATGGGCTAAGTTGGGGACTAAACTGCTTTTTAGTACTACTTGTCACCCCAAACTGATGGCCAAACTGAAGTAGTCAATAGAACATTGTCTACTATGCTTAGGGCTGTTTTGAAGAGTAATAAGAAAATGTGGGAGGAATGCTTGCCTCATATTGAATTTGCTTATAATCGTTCATTGCATTCTACTACTAAGATGTGCCCTTTTGAAGTTGTGTATGGTTTCCTACCTCGTGCACCTATTGATTTGTTGCCTCTTCCATCTTCGGAGAAGGTTAATTTTGATGCTAAACAACGTGCTGAATTGATTTTAAAAATGCATGAGTTAACTAAGGAAAACATTGAGCGTATGAATGCCAAATATAAACTTGCTGGAGATAAGGGTAGAAAACATGTTGTGTTTGCACCTGGAGATCTTGTTTGGTTACATTTGCGTAAGGATAGATTTCCTGATTTGCGCAAATCAAAGCTCATGCCACGGGCTGATAGTCCCTTTAAGGTGTTAGAGAAAATAAATGATAATGCATATAAACTTGAGCTGCCTGCAGATTTTGGGGTTAGTCCCACTTTTAACATTGCAGATTTGAAGCCTTATTTGGGTGAGGAAGATGAGTTTCTGTCGAGGACGACTTCATTTCAAGAAGGGGAGGATGATGAGGACATCAATACCATTGTAACACCCACAGGCCCTGCTGCTATACATACTGGACCAATTACTAGAGCTCGCGCACGCCAACTAAATTACCAGGTACTTTCGTTTCTTGGTAATGATTCTAATGTTCATGAGAATATGATGCTGCCTAAATTGGATACATTTGTTTTGCTTACAAATGAAGGGCCTAGCTTGGAGAAGGATGAACATTGGAGCAAGAACAAGCATGGAGATGATGGCATGCGCAAGGGGAACAAGAACGGAGTTACAAGTGATGATTTCAGGACTTTGAAGCCACCATAATGGGTGCATGAAGCCTTGGACGAAATATACAAGATGCCACTTCATAAATTTCGTCCCGAGGCTATTTTAGGTGCTGCGTCACCTTATTATTGGGCCAGGCCCATGTAATTTCGAAAAACATAAGTATAGGCTATTTTTAGAGTCCGTATGTGTGGGGAAACAAGAGATAGGGTTGATTTCGGACCCCTCCACCAAGGGCCACGAAATTCCCCCCTCTTCCTCCATATATACAGCCCTTAGGGCATCGTTTAGACTTTGGGTTTTGTTTAGATTAAAAGTTCGCCATAGCTGCAACTTCGCGTACTTCGTTTGTGTTCAACGACCAGACAAAGGCGTCACAGAACCCCACCTTGATCAATAAAGCTTTAATCTTATATTCGCAATATCCAGATTGCAATCTCAGTTTCTTGCTTGTTCTTCGTTTGCTCGCAGGAAACAGACCCTCGTGGTCAGGTTGATCGTGCTCCGGCGTGGTCAATAACCTCTCGGAGTTGGTTTAGCGATTGCTAAGGCGCGACGTCCTCGCACGTTCGTAGTCGGATCGTCAAAGTCGACTTCCACCAAAGCAAAATCCATCATCTCATCGAAAGACGGGACACCTCCGCCTCTATTATCGCGGTTGTAGTAGGTAGGCACGAAGTGTGCTCTCATGACATCCTTCATTTGTGCCCAAGTAGTGATGGGTGGATCACCTCTTGTCTCGCGGCGTTCAATGACTTGTTCCCACCAAATGAGGACATAGTCTTGGAACTCAAGGGATGCCATCGCGATCTTCTTCTCTTCTTCATAATTGTGCAAACGGAAGATCTTGTCGACTTTCAATGCCCATGAAAGGTATTCTTCGGGATCGTTGCTTCCGGTGAACTTGGGCATGGTGAACTTGAGCTTGCCGTAGCGTTGCTCTTCATTGTGTTGGGGTCGGGGATGATGACGCCGATGTTGTAGATGATTGTTCAACTCGTGGTGCTCTTGTCACGGAGGGTTGTCAACCTCGTGTTGTTCTTGTCGCGGAGGGTTGTCAACCTCGTGTTGCTCTTGTTGCGGAGTATTCCCGGTGTTTTCATGCTCTTGATGAACTTGATGGTCTTGGCGAGTTTGTGGAGGAGCGCGTCGAGCTCGAGGAGGAATTTGACGATTCATGCGAGCTTGAAGTCGTCGTTCGAGAATTTCTTCGCGAAGTGCTTCCTCGTCTTCACGGGCTTGACGGCCTCGGTCGGCAACGGTTCGACTCGCCTCGTGTAGAGCTTGTTGCGCCTCAAGTGCTTGAGCGTCACGGAGTTGTTGTTCTTTATGTTGAGCCTCAACATCTTGTGCAGTTTGGTGTAGACGTGCGCGTTCTTCCTCTTCATGTTGGCGTTGTTGTTGCCGTTCTCGAGCTAGCGCAAAGGCTTCTTCGGCTTGACGTCGTCGGCGCTCTTGAGAGTCCGTGTCTCAAAGTGGATTGAGGTTTGCTTGACGGTCGGTGCGCGCGGCTCGACGAAGAGTGTTCGATGTCAGTGTACTTGAGCCGGAAGGGTAAAGTTGGAATGGTGACTTGAATGGCTCCTTCTTGAAGTGGAGGAAGAGCGGTTGAGCAACAAAGCGCGAATCTCGTCCATCCTTGCGTCATTCTCTTGCTTGTGATCGTCGAGCTTGTTGTCAAAGTAGTCCCTTGTACGTTGCTCGGAAAGTCGTAAGTCGGCGGCAAGGTTGTCGATGTGTTCACTCATAGCTTGTTGCTCTTGATGTAAATCACGTTGTGCACCAAAGAGGTGACTCTTGGTGATGAAGGAGTTCATGTCGTCATCTTGCTCTATGAAGAGTGGGTTGGTAGAAGTACTTGGCCTATCCATCATTCCAAGACAAATGTGAGTGGTAGAAAGAGAAGAACGACTACCAAATGTACCTTGACCGAAGTTGAAAGTGGATCGAGGATCACTCCAATGTAGGACAAGGAAATAGCACAATTGGTACGAGTTCTTGTCGGTTTCTCACACCTACACATGTAAAAGCTTTTGGTGGAGCTTGGTTATGATGGTGGCACAAAAATTTGATGTAATTGTAAGTGAGCTTCAATAATGTTGGAAAAGATTCGCAAGATGCAATGTAACCAAGCATATAAGGTACACGGAAACACACGCGCAAAAAGATAAGTGGGGTTGTGCAACCAAGGGTGAGCCAAAGTGTGGAATCCACAAAAAATGCTCTTGTTGCACAACACTAGAGAGACGCTAGCACGATTGCATGATAGGCGGATACAAGAACTTGTGCACAACCTACTTAGCAAAAATGCAACGACTTCTATCCCAAATATTTGGTATGCAAGGTGTGGCTATGATACGATCCAAGATGATCGAGTATGACAATCTTAATGTTGGAGGATGCTATGGTTCTTGCTTAAAAGCTCTTTGCATATCTTTCCTCTTTGCTTAAAAGCTTGTTTGGCTCTTTGATGTTTGAGCTCTTTTCTCATGCAATGCTTGACGAACCAAGATAGCAAGTTAGTATGCGATGACAATTAGGTGACACAAGAGCTGATACCAATATAGGCAACAATGACGGATGTATGCTATGGGAAGTATGGTCACTAATGTGCACAAGTCTCGTTGCCGGCAATACTCAAAGGCTAGTCTCGATGGGTAAGCAACGCAAATGAGTAAGGCTATGATGGCTATCAATGTAATGTTAAGAGTGATATGTCCAATACCAAGATGAGGTTACCGGTCTTGCTTCCGGTATGGTGTCAATATGGTGGCACGAATAGCAAGTCGTAGTTGAGGTGGTCGTTGTTGATGACGCGTCCGTGGCGAAGATGAGCGGCGGTGGTGTCGATCTCGAACCGTACCTAAATAGCCGAAACACAAAAGGATACGGTACCGCAACTCAAATTCTCAAACCTCAAAGTGGCAACATGTGTCGGAGTGTGAAACGGGCACAAAAGGGGGTAGTATGCGGAAGTGGTGATGGTGTATAAGTGGTTGGCAAAGAGGCCAGTCGGTTTCAACTGCAATTGGGTGGGGCGGTAGTACCGCTTGTGAAGGCGGTGGTACCGGTTGGTGCCTTAGCGGTAGTTCCGCTCGTGGGGGCGGTAGTACCGCTGGGGTCGGGAAGATCGCAAGATCTGGATCGGGTATGGGTTTTTGGGACAGAAAAGGATGATTTCATAGTCAAAATTCGATCGATTTCAAGGAAGGAATGTGGAGGGAAAATGGGGAGATGCTAGATCCACTTGAAACCAAGCAAATCCACGGATCAGATCCAACACACACCAACAAATCACAAAAAAAATTGGGGCTATTTTTGGTGGGGATTTTCGAATTAGGACGAAAAACAACAAAATTAGGCTAGAAACACAACGGGGAGGCTCCGAAATCATGATCAACCTTTCTCATGATACCAAGATGATGGTATCAAGAGACAAGATGGCTCTAATCCAAGATGATGTAGGGTAGAACCCTATGGCCCGATCTTTCACGATAGGAGTGGAATCCAGTGAAGAACACGAGGAGGAAACACGAGGGGAAATCACAAAGGGGCACAAAGAGGAACACTGAAACCAAACAAGAACAAGTGACACATGCGCTAGATCCTCGGATACATAGAACGATACACGAACCCACGATCAACTAAGGACGATACAAAAGGGTAGCCGGTTCTTCTCCGAGAGGAGGTCTTGAATCCACAAGGGGATCTTCCCGTAAAGGGGTCTTGAATCCAAAGTGGATCTTCTCCGTAGAGGGGCCGCGGTCTCTCTCGTGGAGTAGATCCGATATGGATGAGAAATGCTCTATCTCTCAAATGAGCTAAACCAATGCTAACCCTAGAAAGTGGTACGGGATAGAGTATTTATAGTCTAGGTAACGAAAGGGTACACGGGCCTTGGCCCAAGTGACTGCGCGCAGGCAGGGCCGGTAGTACCGGTCAAGGGGGCGGTTGTTCCGCTGGGAGCTCATGCAGGGCGGAAGTACCGGTCCTGGAAGGCGGTAGTTCCGCTGGGAGGTCTGGCGCTGGCTTGCGGAGATGGACGTCGAAGGGGCCAGCGGTTGTACCGGTTGTCGGGGCGGCAGTACCGGTCGTCTGGTAGTTACCGGCACATCCGGTGTAGTGCCGGCCTTGCACCGCTCGATCACAGAAGGCAGACCGGTTGTTGGGCGGTAGTCGGCCGGTTGTTTCGCCCGGGCGGTGGTCGGGCGGTTGTTCCGGTCCTTCCGGGCTGGGCAAAATGTCTCCCTGCTCTTGATGTCCATCCTGCACCGTTCCATCTCCTTGGTTGCTTATATGGTACCTAAGCACACAGAGCAACTCCGATTGAGGTAGTAGCCATGTCTCACGTGGGTTAAAGGGAAGTTCAACAAGGAGAGAGTTAACCTCGTTCTCGATGGTTCTCGCACGGGCTCTTGTCATGGGTCCAAGTGGTGTCGTGGGAGATGTAGGTAGGTCCATGGGGATGGCCTTGGGATGCTCCGCATCACTTTCGCCCCTCACTTACCCCTTCGTGGACCTAGACTATATATACTCCTCCACCTCCTCCTTTCCAGGGTTAGCGTTGGTTTACCTCATACTCAGAGATAGAGCTTCGCTCATCAATATCGGATCCACTCCTTGAGAGAGACCGCGGCCCCTCTTCAAAGAAGATCCAAAGTGGATTCAAGGCCCCTTTACGGCAAGATCCCCTTGTGGATTCAAGACCTCCTCACGGAGAAGAACCGGCTACCCTTGTATCGTCCTTAGTTGTCCGTGGATTCGTGTATCGTTCTATGTACCCGAGGATCTAGCACATGTGTGACTTGTTCTTGTTAGGTTGAGTGTTCCTCTTGTGTTTTCCCTCGTTTCCCTCCTCGTGTTCTTCGGGTTCTTCGCGGGATCCGCTCCTTTCGTGAAAGATCGGGCCAGTAGGGTTGATAGAGGCGGAGGTGTCCCGTCTTTCGATGAGATGGTGGATTTCGCTTTGGTGGAAGTCGACTTTGACGATCCGACTACGGACGTGCGAGGACGTCGCGCCTTAGCAATCGCTAAACCAACTCCGAGAGGTTATTGACCACGCCGGAGCACGATCAATCTGACCACGAGGGTCTGTTTCCTGCGAGCAAACGAAGAACAAGCAAGAAACTAAGATTGCAATTCTGGATATTGCGAATATAAGATGAAAGCTTTATTGATCAAGGTGGGGTTCTGTGACGCCTTTGTCTGGTCGTTGAACACAAACGAAGTACGCGAAGTTGCAGCTATGGCAAACTTTTAATCTAAACAAAACCCAAAGTCTAAACGATGCCCTAAGGGCTGTATATATGGAGGAAGAGGGGGAAATTTCGTGGCCCTTGGTGGAGGGGTCCGAAATCAACCCTATCTCTTGTTTCCCCACACATACGGACTCTAAAAATAGCTTATACTTATGTATTTCGAAATTACATGGGCCTGGCCCAATAATAAGGTGACGCAGCACCTAAAATAGCCTCGGGACGAAATTTATGAAGTGGCATCTTGTATATTTCGTCCAAGGCTTCATGCACCCATTATGGTGGCTTCAAAGTCCTGAAATCATCACTTGCAACTCTGTTCTTGTTCCCCTTGCGCATGCCATCATCTCCATGCTTGTTCTTGCTCCAATGTTCATCCTTCTCCAAGCTAGGCCCTTCATTTGTAAGCAAAACAAATGTATCCAATTTAGGCAGCATCATATTCTCATGAACATTAGAATCATTACCAAGAAACGAAAGTACCTGGTAATTTAGTTGGCGTGCACGAGCTCTAGTAATTGGTCCAGTATGTATAGCAGCAGGGGCTGTGGGTGTAACAATTGTATTGATGTCCTCATCATAACCTCTCGGTGTTGGTTTAGCGATTGCTAAGGCATGACATCCTCGCACGTTCGTAGTCGGATCGTCAAAGTCGATTTCTACCAAAATGATAGCCACCATCTCATCGAAAGATCGGGCCCGTCGCCTCTATCAGGGATTCAACTACGAATGAAATCAAATGAAAAAGAAGAATGACATACACCCTACTAATCCTAGGCTCCCGACCGGGAACCCATCCTAGGATCATTGAAGAGGAGGGAGAAGAACTCCAAAAGAAAACATGCATCACTCTCACGCCAAAGCATCGGTTTACCTGTACGTGCACCTGTTGTTGTAGTAATCGATGAGCCACGAGGACTCAGCAATCTCATTAGCAAGGGTATCAAAACTACCAAAGCTTAATGTTGGTGTAGGGGTCCTTAATACCCTAGACTTATGCACAAGCAGTAGCAGCTTACCCTACGACAGGGCTTGCCGGAGGATAACCAAAACCAACCTTAAGATTAGAGTATAAGAAGCAAAGAAGATCAGAAGATACAGAGATCAGAAATGCTGACGACACAGCTCGAAGGCCTGGCAAGACCCTTGCCGGAACAAGTTCACCAAGATTCAAGCCCGACAAGCTTTGACCTTGGCAAAAATCCCACTACCATGCCACCGCTCCACCTCATCAAGCAGGTTGTCACTTGTCGATTAGGTGTCGAGCAGGCAGGTAGTTAGGTGAGACTTGTCTGGGCACGTGGCAGCTCACCACCGAAGATGAAGCTTTAATGACACCCGTCCAAGTGATGTGTCAACAGAATCGAAGGTAGATGGGTGAACAGCACAGAATGAGAGACTAGCCTTGCCAAAGAGCTCCATCCACAAAGCACGTCACGGTGCATTAAATGTGTTTGTCGTAACCCGTCAAAGTTAGGTATTTGGCACTGTAGCCACTATTTACAGTGTAGATTTACCATTTTGCCACTATGGTGACCCCTTAGTCTATAAAAGGAGGCCCATGGCTACCTTAACAAAGGTCGAAACCCGGTCCATTCTACATGCATAGCTGCAGCTCCAATGCACCTTGCCGGATGATAGAGGCGAGGGTGTCCCGATGTTTCGATGAGATAGCTATCGTTTTCTGTGGGAGTCGACCTTGATGATTCGACAACGAATGTGCGAGACGTCGCGGCTTAGCAATCGCTAAACCAACTTCCAAGGGGTTATTGACCACGCCGGAGCACGATCAACCTGAACACATGGGTCAATTTCCTGCGGGAAAACGAAGAACAAGCAAGAAACTAAGATTGCAATCTGGATATTGCGAATATAAGATGAAAGCTTTATTTGATCAAGGTGGGGTTCCGTGACGCCTTGGTCTAGTCGTTGAACACAAACGAAGTACGCGAAGTTGCAGCTATGATGAACTTTAATCTAAACAAAACCCAAAGTCTAAATGACGCCCTAAGGGCTGTATCTATGGAGGAAGAGGGGGGAATTTCGTGGCCCTTGGAGGAGGGGTCCGAAACCAACCCAATCTCTTGTTTCCCCACACATACGGACTCTAAAAACAACCTATACTTATGTATTTCAAAATTACATAGGTCTGGCCCAATAATAAGGTGACGCAGCACCTATAATAGTCTATGGACGAAATTTGTGAAGTGGCATCTTGTATATTATGTCCAAGACTTCATGCACTCATTACGGTGGCTTCAAAGTCCTGAAATCATCACTTGAAACTCTGTTCTTGTTTCCCTTGCGCATGTCATCATCTCCATGCTTCTTCTTGCTCCAATGTTCATCCTTCTCCAAGCTGGGCCCTTCATTTGTAAGCAAAACAAATGTATCCAATTTAGGCAGCATCATATTCTCATGAACATTACAATCATTACCAAGAAACGAAAGTACCTAGTAATTTAATTGGCGTGCACGAGTTCCAGTGATTGGTCCAGTATGTATAGTAGAAGGGGCTGTGGGTGTAAAAATGGTATTGATGTCCTCATCATCCTCTCCTTCTTGAAATGAAGTCGTCCTCGACAGAAGCTCATCTTCCTCACCCAAATAAGGCTTCAAATCTGCAATGTTAAAAGTGGGACTAACCCCAAAATTTGCAGGCAGCTCAAGTTTATATGCATTATCATTTATTTTCTCTAACAGCTTAAAAGGACCATTAGCACGTGGCATTAGCTTTGATTTGCGCAAATCAGGAAATCTATCCTTACGCAAATGTAACCACACAAGATCTCCAGGTGCAAACACAACATGTTTTCTACCCTTATCTCCAGCAAGTTTATATTTAGCATTCATACGCTCAATGTTTTCCTTGGTTAACTCATGCATTTTGAAAATCAATTCAGCACGTTGTTTAGCATCAAAATTAACCTTCTCTAAAGATGGAAGAGGCAACAAATCAATAGGGGCATGAGGGAGGAAGCCATACACAATTTGAAAAGGGCACATCTTAGTAGTAGAATGCAATGAAATATTATAAGAAAATTCAATATGAGGCAAGCATTCTTCCCACATTTTTTTATTATTTTTCAAAACAGCCCTAAGAATAGTAGACAAAGTTATATTGACTACTTTAGTTTGTCCATCAGTTTGGGGGTGACAAGTAGTACTAAAAAGAAGTTTAGTCCCCAAATTAGCCCAAAAACATCTCAAAAAGTGGCTATGAAATTTAGTATAACGATTTGAAACAATACTATTTGGCACACCATGCTAGTGAAAAATTTCTCGAAAGAACATATCAGCAACATTAACAGCATCATCGCTTTTATGACATGGTATAAAGTGTGCCATTTTTGAGAATCTATCCACGACAACAAATATGCTATCCCGCCCCTTATTTGTTTGAGGTAAACCTAAAATAAATTCCATAGATATATCCTCCCAAGCAACACTAGGTACAGGCAAAGGTATATATAAACCAAGAGGACTGAGTCGTGACTTAGTTTTTTGACATGTGCAGCGAGCAACAAAATGCTCGACATCCCATCACATCTTTGGCCAAAAGAAATGTGTAGCAAGTTGATGAGGACATCAATACAATTGTTACACCCACAGCCCCTGCTGCTATACATACTGGACCAATTACTAGAGCTCGTGTACGCCAACTAAATTACCAGGTACTTTCGTTTCTTGGTAATGATTCTAATGTTCATGAGAATATGATGCTCCCTAAATTGGATACATTTGTTTTGCTTACAAATGAAGGGCCTAGCTTGGAGAAGGATGAACATTGGAGCAAGAACAAGCATGGAGATGATGGCATGCGCAAGGGGAACAAGAACGGAGTTACAAGTGATGATTTCAGGACTTTGAAGCCACCATAATGGGTGCATGAAACCTTGGACGAAATATACAAGATGCCACTTCATAAATTTCGTCCCGAGGCTATTTTAGGTGCTGCGTCACCTTATTATTGGGCCAGGCCCATGTAATTTCGAAATACATAAGTATAGGCTATTTTTAGAGTCCGTGTGTGTGGGGAAACAAGAGATAGGGTTGATTTCGGACCCCTCCACCAAGGGCCACGAAATTCCCCCCTCTTCCTCCATATATACAGCCCTTAGGGCATCGTTTAGACTTTGGGTTTTGTTTAGATTAAAAGTTCGCCATAGCTGCAACTTCGCGTACTTCGTTTGTGTTCAACGACCAGACAAAGGCGTCACAGAACCCCACCTTGATCAATAAAGCTTTCATCTTATATTCGCAATATCCAGATTGCAATCTTAGTTTCTTGCTTGTTCTTCGTTTGCTCGCAGGAAACAGACCCTCGTGGTCAGGTTGATCGTGCTCCGGCGTGGTCAATAACCTCTCGGAGTTGGTTTAGCGATTGCTAAGGCGCGACGTCCTCGCACGTTCGTAGTCGGATCGTCAAAGTCGACTTCCACCAAAGCGATATCCATCATCTCATCGAAAGACGGGACACCTCCGCCTCTATCACAAGTACATCCTCCGTCTTCTTCACGCCAGAGTGTCCCATTAATCCTCCTCCATGTGCCTCTTGCAACAATAAAAGACGAATGGAGCTAGCTACAATGCATAGTTTGTTAGCACGGAACACAAATCCATCATTAACGATGAACTTGTTCCACATTCTTCCTTATTTACAATTTTGCATTACATCTTTAAAATCAGCATCATGCACATATTGATCTTTCATGGTGATGAGGACATCAATACCATTGTTACACCCACATCCCCTGCTGCTATAAATATTAGACCAATTACTAGAGTTCGCGCACGCCAATTAAATTATCAGGTACTTTCGTTTCTTGGTAATGATTCTAATGTTCATGAGAATATGATGCTGCCTAAATTGGATACATTTGTTTTGCTTACAAATGAAGGGCTTGGCATGGATAAGAGGGATGACCACTGGAGCAAGACCAAGCATGTTGATGATGGCATGCGCAAGGGGATCAAGAACGGAGTTACAAGTGATGACTTCAGGACTTTGGAGCCACCATAAGGAGTGCATGAAGCCTTGGACGAAATATACAAGATGCCACTTCATAAATTTCGTCTAGAGGCTATTCTAGGTGCTGCGTCACCTTATTATTGGGCCAGGCCCATGTATTTTCGAAATACTTAATATAGGTTGTTTTTAGAGTCCGTATGTGTGGGGAAAGAAGAGCAAGGGTTGGTTTCAGACCCCTCCTCCAAGGGCCACGAAATTCCCCCTCTTCCTCCATATATACAGCCCTTAGGGCGTCATTTAGACTTTGGGTTTTGTTTGGACTAAAAGTTCTCCATAGCTGCAACTTCGCGTACTTCGTTTGTGTCCAACGACCAGACCAAGACGTCACAGAACCCCACCTTCATTAATAAAGCTTTCCTCTTTTATTCGCATTATCTAGATTGCAATATCAGTTTCTTGCTTGTTCTTTGTTTGCTTGCAGGAAATAGACCCTCGTGGCCAGGTTGATCGTTCTCCGGCGTGGCCAATAACCCTCGGAAGTTGGTTTAGCGATTGCTAAGGTGCGGCATCTTCGCACGTTCGTTGTCGGATCATCAAATTCGACTCCCACAGAAAACGATATCTATCTCATCGAAACATCGGGACACCTTCACCTCTATCAAGTGGTATCAGATTTCTAGGTTGCTCGGTGAGAATTTACAGTTTTTCATAGTTTATATCGAGTCTGTTCTTCATACCTACTGTCCACGAAAAAGCCAAAAAATAGGGTTAGGTCATCATATCTGAACAAATCTGAGCCTTTGCATAATCTTTTTAGGGTTTTGCATTGTTGAATTTGTGGTTGCATCGTCGTGTCTAGTTGCTGGTCTTAGCGTCTAGTTCCTTTAGAGTTTCGAGTTCTGTTCACAAGTTGCCACGCCGCCGCCGCACCATCGTCATCCTTCCTAGCACATACCACCACCACCAACATATTCCTTACAGCTGCCATATACATCCGCCTGTCCACCAGCAATCCGAGTCCACATATACATCCGCCTGTCCACCACCAATCCGAGTCCAAATATACATCTGCCTCTGTCCACCACCAATCCGAGTTCTTTTCATATTAGGTTTGTTTTCGAGATCTATCTAGTTTTCGCTTTGTGTTTCGTTGCCTAAGTAGGTCTCGGGAAAAAAAATAGGCCAAAATTTCGACGACCAAAAATATGTTTCCTTATCCTATTTTTAGGTCCCACGGAGCATTTTGAGACACTCGCCATCATAGTGATTTTTTGTCGCACTTTTTCATCGTCGCTGCTCTGATTTCCGAAAAGAAAGTCAAAAAAAATTCGTGTCCATCCTGTCAGTTTGACGAGGGAAGAGTTTTGAGACACTCGCCATTATAGTGATTTTTTGCAAAAAGGAGTGCCAAAAAAATAGAGCGAAAAAAAGTTCCAGAGTGTGCTTTTCCCTTGTTTACGTGTAGTGCCATGATTTTGTTAGTGTTCTAGGCTCGCGTCTCTAGCACGGTCTAGCCTAGGACCAGCATAGTACTGCCGTTGAGCGTTTATTCAACTTTGCATCTCTGAATTGATTATTGCTGACCCTTTTTGCTACCATATTATAAGCCTTCCTAGCTCCACATACATCTACGTCGTGCGTTTGACTCTCCCTGGTAATCGTTGTATCGAAGCTTTGAGAGTTTTGACTATGATGGTTGCCGATCACCACCTGTTGCTGGGTAAGAACTGGTAAGAATTTGAGATTTGCTTGACGGATTTGTGACACCCACCACCACCTCTTGTTAGTAGTCTGTAGGATCATATTCTTGTGTGTTTCTATTGCTGATAACCATGGCAGGATCACAGGCCGACGAGATTGACTGGGAGAACATGATGAATAAGGAGTTGCATGATAAATTTCAGCAAATCATGAGTGGACAGGTGCAAGATGTGCTAAATATATTTGAAGAGGCCATGGAGAACATAGATGGCATGGAGAAGACATTCGAAACAAAGCTTGATAGCAAGTTTAATGAATTTCTCGCGCGTCTTCCACCACCACCACCGGCTGCACCTAACACACCTCTACAACAACAATAACAACGACTACTTCCACGTCGTGAAACAGACCTCTGCCGAGCGAGCCGTCTCCCTCTTGCGCCTGGCCAAACTATTGGTGCTGCTGTTGATACTTCTGTGGGCCCTGCTGCTGATGCGGAGGAGGATGATTTTGCGGGAGATTACGAGGATGAGGTTGATCAAAATCAGAACTACGTGCAACCACCAGCACCACAACCACCAGGTCGTCCACATGCAAATAATGGCAATGGTAGGGCTCCCCCTCAGGTACGAGATCATGACATCTCCCTAAGCTGAAATTGCATATTCCACCGTTTGAGGGTAGATATGTTCCTGATATATACCTTACTTGGGAGTTAGTAACTGAACAATGATTTACATGTTTACATCCTGAGGAGAGACGTGTTCCTGCTGCTGTTTGTGCTTTCACTAGCTTTGCATGTGTTTGGTGGTCTGAACATTGTAGATTATATCCTATGCCAGCTACTTGGGCCGCTTTGAAAACTGCTATGCGTACTCGTTGGGTTCCACCATATTATGAACGTGAATTACTTCAAAATTGCAGCGTTTAAGACAAGGAAAAATTCTATAGAAGAATATTATCATGAATTACAAACTGGCATGATTAGATGTGGTATTGTTGAGGAGAATGAAGCTATGCTTGCATGTTTTATGGGTGGATTAAATAGAGAGATTCAGACCATTCTAGAGTATAAGGAGTATACTAATATCACTCATTTATTCCATCTTCCTCGTAAAGCTGAACGTGAAGTGCAGGATCGACAGGCATTGGCACGAACTAACTTTTTTGTAGGTCGATCTTCATCATGGATACCACGTGCATCCTCTACTTCCACTGCACCGGCATCTCCATCAGGTGCCACCTCTAGCCGTGATACAAGAAAGCATGCACAACCACCACTATCTGCCAAGAGCACACCTACCGGGCCTACGCAGAGCTCTTCTTCCATGGCGTCAACAGGGCACACAAGTGATATTATTTGTCATCGTTGTAAGGGAAGAGGACATTTTGTGAGAGAATGCAAATCTCAGCGTGTGATGATTGCTACTGAGGATGGTGTGTATGAGTCCGCTAGTGACTATGAGGAGGAGACTTTGGCTCTTATTACACATGAAGAACACGGCGGAGATGATTCTAATCATGAGACGCAATACATGGCTGCTGAAGATGCTGACATGTATGAATGTTTAGTTTCTCAATGTGTTTTGAGTGTGCAGGTTACACAAGCTGAGCAAAATCAGAGGCATAATTTGTTCCATACAAAGGGAGTTGTGAAGGAACGTTCTATTCGCGTCATCATAGATGGAGGGAGCTGTAACAACTTGGCTAGCATGGAGATGGTGGAGAAGCTTTCTCTCACCACAAGACCGCATCCGCATCCTTACTACATCCAATGCTTCAACAACAGCGGCAAGGTTAAGGTAACACGTACCGTTCGTGTGCATTTTAGTATCTCTACATATGTTGATTATGTTGATTGTGATGTGGTACCTATGCAAGCATGTTCCTTATTACTTGGTAGACCATGGCAATTTGATAAAACACCATGGTAGAAACAATCGGTATAGTCTTGTTCATAAGGACAAAAATATTAGTTTGCTTCCTATGACTCCTGATTCCATTTTGAAAGATGATATTAATAGAGCTAATAAAGCAAAACAAGAGCAAAATAAGAGTGAAAATCAGATTGTGGCAAAAGAATTTGAGCAACAAATGAAGCCTAATAATAAACCATCTACTGTTGCTTCTGAAATTAAATTGAAAAGTGCATGTTTACTTGCCACCAAATCTTATATTGATGATCTAGATTTTAGCAAACCTGTTTGCTCTGCTTTTGTGTGTAAAGAGGCATTATTTTCATTCGAGGACGTGCCTTCCTCTTTGCCCCCAGCTGTCACTAACATTTTGCAGGAGTACGCTGACGTCTTCCCACAAGACGTACCACCAGGATTACCACCTATTCGAGGGATTGAGCATCAAATTGACTTAATACCCGGTGCATCGCTACCCAACCGTGCACCATACCATACCAATCCAGAGGAGACGAAGGAGATTATGCGTCAAGTACAGGAGCTGCTTGACAAAGGTTACATACGTGAATCTCTTAGTCCTTGTGTTGTTCCTATTATACTAGTGCCTAAAAGGGATGGTACGTCACGTATGTGTGTTGATTGTAGAGGCATTAATAATATTACTATTTGTTATCCTCATCCTATTCCTGGGCTAGATCATATGCTTGACGAATTAAGTGGCTCTACAATTTTCTCCAAAGTTGATTTGCATAGTGAAACATCGGGACACCTTCGCCTGTATCAGATGGTCTCCAAACCAAATATTTTGAAGTCAAGTTGTGAAAGCATAGTATAGCAACGAGACAATGCATCAACCATAACATTTTCTTTACCCTTCTTGTGTTTAATGACATAAGGGAAAGTCTCAATGAATTCAACCCATTTAGCATGTCTACGGTTTAGTTTTGCTTGACTTTTAATATGTTTCAAAGATTCATGATCAGAATGTATAACAAATCCTTTGGGCCATAAATAATGTTGCCATGTTTCTAAAGTTCGAACAAGAGCATATAATTCTTTATCATAAGTAGAAATAATTCAGACTAGGCCCACTCAATTTTTTAGAAAAGTATGCAACAGGTTTGCTATCTTGTAATAACACACCTCCTAATCCAATTCCACTAGCATCACAATCAAGCTCAAAAGTCTTATTAAAATTAGGAAGTAGGAGTAAAGGAGCACGTGTCAACTTATATTTCAATACCACGAAGGCTTCTTCCTGTGCGGTACGTATCCCAAACAAAATGCACATCCTTCTGTGTAAGCTCATTAAGAGGTGCAGCAATGGTGCGGAAATCTCTCACAAAACGCCTATAGAATCCAGCGAGGCAAAGAAAACTCCTCACTTGTGTGACCGTTTTAGGCTGCGGCCAACTCTCAATAGCTTCAATCTTGGCTTTATCAACTTCAATTCCCTGTGGAGTAACAACATAGCCAAGAAAAGATACTCGGTCGGTGCAAAAGGTGCACTTACCAAGGTTACCAAACAAACGTGCATCAGGTATTGGAATAAAAATAGCACATAAATGTTCCTCCAAATATCTGCTATAAATTAGTATATCATCAAAATAGACTACCACACATCGTCCAATGAAAGCACATAAAACTTCGTTCATTAATCTCATGGAAGAACTAGGTACATTATTTAACCCAAAAGGCATGACTAACCACTCATATAATCCAAACTTAGTTTTAAATGCTCTTTTCCATTCATCTCTCAATTTCATACGAATTTGATGGTATCCACTACGCTAATCAACTTTGGAGAATATTGTAGAGCCACTCAATTCATCAAGCATGTACTCTGGCCTAGGAATAGGATAATGATAACGAATAGTAATATAATTAATGCCTCTGTAATCAACACACCTACGCGACATGCCATCCTTTTTTGGCACTAGTATAACAGGAAGAGCACAAGGACTAAGACATTCCCGTATATAACCTTTGTCGAGCAGCTCCTGTACCGGACTCATAATCACCTTCGTCTCCTCTGGATTGGTACGGTATGGCGCACGGTTTGGCAGCGAAGCACCGGGAATTAAGTCAATTTGATGCTCAATCCCTCGAATGGGTCGTAATCCCGGTGGCACGTCTTGTGGAAAGACGTCGGCGAACTCCTGCAAAATATTAGTGACAGCGGGAGGCAAAGAGGAAGGTACATCTTCAAAAGAAAATAATGCCTCTTTGCACACAAAAGCATAGCAAACAGATTTGCTGAAATCTAGATCATCAATATCAGATTTGGTGGCAAGTAAACATGCACTTTTCAATTTATTTTCAGAAGTAACACTAGATGGTTTATTATAAGGCTTCATTTGTTCCTCAAATTCTTTTGCCACATTCTGATTTTCACTCTTATTTTTCTCCTGTTTTGCTTTATTAGCTCTATTAATACCATCTTTCAAAATGGAATCAGGAGTCATAGGAAGTAAAGTAATATTTTTATCCTTATGAACAAGAGTATACTGATTATTTCTACCATGGTGTTCTGATTTTTTTATCAAATTGCCATGGTCTTCCAAGTAATAAGGAACATGCTTGCATAGGTACCACATCACAATCAACATAATCAGCATATGTAGAGATACTAAAATGCACACGAACAGTACGTGTTACCTTAACCTTGCCATTGTTGTTGAACCATTGGATGTAGTGCAGATGTGGATGTGGTCTTGCTATGAGAGATAGCTTCTCCACCATCTCCATGCCATCCAAGTTGTTGCAGCTCCCTCCATCAATGATGACGAGAACAGAACGTTCCTTCACAACTCCCTTTGTGTGGAACAAATTATGCCTCTGGGTTTGCTCAGCTTGTGTGACTTGCACACGCAAAACATGTTGAGAAACTAAACTTTCATACTTGTCAGCATCTTCAGCAGCCATGTACTGCGTCTCATGACCAGAATCATCTCCACTGTGTTCTTCACTTGTAATAAGAGCTAAAGTCTCCTCATCATAGTCACTAGCGGACTCATACTCACCATCCTCAATACCAATCATCACACACTTAGATGGGCATTCTCTCGCATAATGACCTCCACCCTTGCAATGACGACAAATAATATCATGTGGTTGCCCTATTGATGCCATGGATAAAGAACAACTCTGTGTAGGCCGAGAAGGTGTGCTCCTGGCAGATAGTGTTGGTGGTGCTTGTTTTCTTGTATCTCTTCACTTTGTTCTTCACTCTTTTTTGGAGCTCTTTTTTTTACCCTCTTCTTTTTGTGAAAAATCACTGTAATGGCGAGTGTCTCAAAACTCTTGCCAAATCAAACTAACAGGATAGGTACGAATTTTTTTTGACATTTTTTTCGGAAATCAGGGGCATTGACAACGAAAAAGTACGACAAAAAATCACTATGATGGCGAGTGGCTCAGAAGACTCAGAAAAGCCTAAAAAGAGGATAGGGAAAAATATTTTCGCCTACCAAAATTTTGGCCTAAAAACTGCCCGGGGGTCTCAAAAAATTTTGCGCTCCTCTTTTTTTTCCGAAACCTACTCAGGCAAGGAAACACGAATCGGGCAATAGAAGGATCTCGAAAACAAACCTAATATGAAATGAACTCGGATTGGTGGTGGATATATGATGGTAAGATATGACAGTGATGGTGGTATATGGCAGCGGTGGTGGAATATGGTAGCGGTGGGCGTATATGGATACAGATTGGTGGTGGTATATGGATACTGATCGGTGGTGGATAAGAGGTGGTGGTAGATGGTAGGGGCGATGATGATGGTGCGGCGGCGGCGTGCCAACTTATGACCAGAACTCAAAACTCTAAAACACTAGACGCTAAGACCAGCAACTTGACACGACAATGCAACCACAAATTCAACAAAGCTAAATACTGAAAGGACTATGCAAAGGCTCAGACTGTTTCAGATATGATGAACTAAACCCTAATTTTTTGTGGCTTTTCGTGGACTGTAGGTGATGAGGACATCAATACCTTTGCCTCTATCATTATGTATGAAGAACAGACTCGATCTAAACTACAAAAACTATAAAATCTCACCGAGCAACCTGGAAATCTGATACCACTTGATAGAGGCGAGGGTGTCCCAATGTTTCGATGAGATAGCTATCGTTTTCTGTGGGAATCGACCTTGACGATCCGATTACGAACGTGCGAGGCGTCGCGCCTTAGCAATCGCTAAACCAACTTCCCAGGGGTTATTGACCATGCCGGAGCATGATCAAACTAACCACGAGGGTCTATTTCCTGCAAGCAAATGAAGAACAAGCAAGAAATTAAGATTGCAATCTGGATATTGCGAATATAAGATGAAAGCTTTATTTGATTAAGGTGGGGTTCTGTGACGCCTTGGTCTGGTCATTGAAGACAAACGAAGTATGCGAAGTTGCAGCTATGGCGAACTTTTAATCTAAACAAAACCCAAAGTCTAAACGATGCCCTAAGGGCTGTATATAGGGAGGAAGAGGGGGGAATTTCGTGGCCCTTGGAGGAGGGGTCCGAAACCAACCCTATCTCTTGTTTCCCCACACATACGGACTCTAAAAACAGCCTATACTTATTTACTTCGAAATTACATGGGCCTAGCCTAATAATAAGGTGACACAGCACCTATAATTATCTATGGACGAAATTTTTGAAGTGACATCTTATATATTTCGTCCAAGACTTAATGCACTCATTACGGTGGCTTCAAAGTCCTGAAAGCATCACTTGAAACTCCGTTCTTGTTTCCCTTGCACATGCCATCATCTCCATGCTTGCTCTTGCTCAAATGTTCATCCTTCTGATGAGGACATCAATACAATTGTTACACCCACAGCCCCTGCTGCTATACATACTGGACCAATTACTAGAGCTCGTGCACGCCAACTAAATTACCAGGTACTTTCGTTTCTTGGTAATGATTCTAATGTTCATGAGAATATGATGCTGCCTAAATTGGATACATTTGTTTTGCTTACAAATGAAGGGCCTAGCTTGGAGAAGGATGAACATTGGAGCAAGAACAAGCATGGAGATGATGGCATGCGCAAGGGAAACAAGAACGGAGTTACAAGTGATGATTTCAGGACTTTGAAGACACCATAATGGGTGCATGAAGCCTTGGACTAAATATACAAGATGCCACTTCATAAATTTCGTCCCGAGGCTATTCTGCGTCACCTTATTATTGGGCCAGGCCCATGTAATTTCGAAATACATAAGTATAGGCTATTTTTAGAGTCCGTATGTGTGGGGAAACAAGAGATAGGGTTGATTTCGGACTCCTCCACCAAGGGCCACGAAATTCCCCCCTCTTCCTCCATATATACAGCCCTTAGGGCATCGTTTAGACTTTGGGGTTTTGTTTAGATTAAAAGTTCGCCATAGCTGCAACTTCGCGTACTTCGTTTGTGTTCAACGACCAGACAAAGGCGTCACAGAACCCCACCTTCATCAATAAAGCTTTCATCTTATATTCGCAATATCCAGATTGCAATCTCAGTTTCTTGCTTGTTCTTCGTTTGCTCGCAGGAAACAGACCCTCGTGGTCAGGTTGATCGTGCTCCGGCGTGGTCAATAACCTCTCAGAGTTGGTTTAGCGATTGCTAAGGCGCGACGTCCTCGCACGTTCGTAGTCGGATCGTCAAAGTCGACTTCCACCAAAGCGAAATCCACCATCTCATCGAAAGACGGGACACCTTTGCCTCTATCAAGTGGTATCAGATTTCCAGGTTGCTCGGTGAGCTTTTACAGTTTTTCGTAGTTTAGATCGAGTCTGTTCTTCATACCTATAGTCCACGAAAAAGCCACAAAAAAAAATTAGGGTTAGTTCATCATATCCGAACCAATCTGAGCCTTTGCATAATCTTTTTAGGGTTTTTGCTTTGTTGAATTTGCGGTTGCATCGTCGTGTCTAGTTGCTGGTCTTAGAGTCTAGTCTTTTAGAGTTTCGAGTTCTGGTCATAAGTTGTCACGCCGCCGCCGCACCATCATCATTGCCCCTGCCATCTACCACCACCGCTCCGAATCCGTATCCATATACCACCACCAATCCGTGTCCATATACCACCACCGATCCATATCCATATACTACCACCGCTACCACCACCGCTGCCATATACCACCACCATATATCCACCACCAATCCGAGTTCCTTGCTTATTAGGGTTGTTTTCGAGATCCATCTAGATTCCGATTCGTGTTTCCTTGCCGGAGTCGGGTAGCCACGCTCCGTTTAGGCCCAAAATTTTTCGAAAACGCATTTTTCGAAAAAATTTCTGGCTATCCTATTTTTAGGTGTTTCTGAGTGTTTTGAGACAGGTGCCATTATAGGAAGTTTTTTTTGACCCGTTTCCAGTTTTTGGGTCCGGGCAGTCGAAAAAAAAAATTGGTCGAAAAATTTCGTGCCCATCCTGTCAGTTTGAGCTAGGAAGAGTTTTGAGACACTCGCCATTATAGTGCTTTTTCGCAAAAAAAAACAGCGCAAAAAAAAGAGCGCAAAAAAAAAGAGCGAAAAAAAAATTCAGAGTGTGCTTTTCCCTTGTTTACGTGCCGCGCCGTGATTTTGTTGGTGTTCTAGGCTCGCGTCTCTAGCACAGTCTAGCCTAGGACCAGCACAGTACCGTCGTTGAGCGTTTATTCAACTTTGCATCTCTGAATTGATTATTGCTGACCCTTTTTGCTATCATACTATAAGCCTTCCCAGCTCCACATACATCTACGTCGTGTGTTCGACTCTCCCTGGTAATCGCTCTATCCAAGCTTTGAGAGTTTTTGACTACAACGGTTGCCGATCACCACCTGCTGCTGGGTAAGAACTGGTAAGAATTTGAGATTTGCTTGACGGACTTGTGATACACCACCACCACTTCTTAGTAGTCTGTAGGATCATATTCTTGTGTGTTTCTATTGCTGCTAACCATGCCAGGATCACAAGCCGACGAGATTGACTGGGAGAACTTATCGAACAAGGAGCTTCATGATAAGTTTCAGCAAATGATGACTGAACAGGTACAAGATGTGCTGAACAATTTTGAAGAGGCCATGGAGAAGATCACTGGCCTTGAGAAGACGTTCGAAACAAAGCTCGATAACAGATTTAATGAACTGCTTGCGCGTCTTCCACCACCGGCTGCACCTGTCGCACCTCTGCAACAACAACAACTACGCCCCCTTCCGAATCAGTATGGACGAGCACAGCGTGTTCCTATTGAGACAGGACAAACTTCTGGTGCCGCTGCTACTGCTGTTGGTGTTTCTTTGGCTCCTGCTACTGCTCCTGCTGGTACCCAGGAGGATGATGAGTATGCGGGTGATTATGAGGATGAGGTTGATCAAAATCAGATCTACGAGCAGCCACCAGCACCACCACCAGCAGGTCGACCTCAGGTATATATTCGTCATGGTAGGCCTTCACCACCACCTCAGGTACGAGATGATGTCCATATTCCTAAACTGAAATTGAATATTCCACCATTTGAGGGTAGATATGTTCCTGATATATATCTTACTTGGGAGTTAGAAACTGAACAACGATTTACATGTTTACAATATCCTGAGGAGAGACGAGTTGCTGCTGCTGTTTGTGCTTTCACTAGTTTTGCATGTGTATGGTGGTCTGAACATTGTAGATTATATCCTATTCCAACTACTTGGGCTGCTTTGAAAACTGCTATGCGTACGCGTTGGGTTCCACCATATTATCAACGTGAATTGCTTCAAAAATTGCAGCGTTTAAGACAAGGAAAAAATTCTGTAGAAGAATATTATCAGGAATTACAAACTGGCATGATTAGATGTGGTATTGTTGAGGAGAATGAAGCTATGCTTGCACGTTTTCTGGGTGGATTAAATAGAGAGATTCAGACCATTCTAGACTATAAAGAGTATACTAATATCACTCGTTTATTCCATCTTGCTTGTAAAGCTGAACGTGAAGTGCAGGATCGACAAGCATTGGGGCGAACTAACTTTTCTGCAGGCCGACCTTCATCATGGACACCACGTGCATCTTCTACTTCAACTGCACCAGCACCTCCATCCGGTGCCACCTCCAGCCGTGATACAAGAAAACAGGCACAACCACCATTGTCTGCCAAGAGCACACCTGCGGGGCCTGCACAGCGTTCTTCTTCTTCCATGGCATCAACAGGGCACACAAGTGATATTATTTGTCGTCGTTGTAAGGGAGGAGGTCATTATGCGAGAGAATGCAAATCTCCGCGTGTGATGATTGCTACCGCGGATGGTGGATATGAGTCCGCTAGTGACTATGATGAGGAGACTTTGGCTCTTATTACACGTGAAGAACATGGTGGAGATGATTCTTTCATGAGATTAATGAACGAAGTTTTACGTGCTTTCATTGGACGATTTGTGGTAGTTTACTTTGATGACATATTGATTTATAGCAGATCTTTGGAAGAACATTTGGAACATTTACGTGCTGTTTTTATTGCTCTACGTGATGCACGTTTGTTTGGTAACCTTGGGAAGTGCACCTTTTGCACCGACCGAGTATCTTTTCTTGGCTATGTTGTTACTCCACAGGGAATTGAAGTTGATAAAGCCAAGATTGAAGCTATTGAGAGTTGGCCGCAGCCCAAAACGGTCACACAAGTGAGGAGTTTTCTTGGCCTCGCTGGATTCTATAGGCGTTTTGTGAGAGATTTCAGCACCATTGCTGCACCTCTCAATGAGCTTACAAAGAAAGATGTGCCTGTTCTTTGGGGTACCGCACAGGAAGAAGCCTTCACGGTATTGAAAGATAAGTTGACACATGCTCCTTTACTCCAACTTCCTGATTTTAATAAGACTTTTGAGCTTGAATGTGATGCTAGTGGAATTGGATTAGGAGGTGTGTTATTACAAGATGGCAAACCTGTTGCATACTTTTCTGAAAAATTGAGTGGGCCTAGTCTGAATTATTCTACTTATGATAAAGAATTATATGCTCTTGTTCGGACTTTAGAAACATGGCAACATTATTTATGGCCCAAAGAATTTGTTATACATTCTGATCATGAATCTTTGAAACATATTAAAAGTCAAGCTAAACTGAATCGTAGACATGCTAAATGGGTTGAATTCATTGAGACTTTCCCTTATGTCATTAAACACAAGAAGGGAAAAGAAAATGTTATTGCTGATGCATTGTCTCGTCGCTATACTATGCTTTCACAACTTGACTTCAAAATATTTGGTTTGGAGACCATCAAAGATCAATATGTGCATGATGCTGATTTTAAAGATGTAATGCAGAATTGTAAAGAAGGAAGAATGTGGAACAAGTTTGTCGTTAACGATGGATTTGTGTTTCGTGCTAATAAGCTATGCATTCCAGCTAGCTCCGTTCGTCTTTTGTTGTTGCAGGAGGTGCATGGAGGAGGATTAATGGGACACTTTGGCGTGAAGAAGACAGAGGACGTACTTGCTACACATTTCTTTTGGCCAAAGATGAGACGGGATGTTGAGTGTTTTATTTCTCGATGCACTATATGTCAAAAAGCTAAGTCACGACTCAATCCTCATGGTTTATATATGCCTTTGCCTGTACCTAGTGTTCCTTGGGAGGATATATCTATGGACTTTGTTTTAGGTTTACCTCGAACAAAGAAGGGGAGGGATAGCATATTTGTTGTCGTGGATAGATTCTCGAAAATGGCACACTTTATACCATGTCATAAAAGCGATGATGCTGTTAATGTTGCTGATTTGTTCTTTCGTGAAATTATTCGCTTGCATGGTGTGCCAAATACTATTGTTTCAGATCGTGATACTAAATTTCTTAGCCACTTTTGGAGATGTTTATGGGCTAAGTTGGGGACTAAACTGCTTTTTAGTACTACTTGTCACCCCCAAACTGATGGACAAACTGAAGTAGTCAATAGAACGTTGTCTACTATGCTTAGGGCTGTTTTGAAGAATAATAAGAAAATGTGGGAGGAATGCTTGCCTCATATTGAATTTGCTTATAATCGTTCATTGCATTCTACTACTAAGATGTGCCCTTTTGAAGTTGTGTATGGTTTCCTACCTCGTGCACCTATTGATTTGTTGCCTCTTCCATCTTCGGAGAAGGTTAATTTTGATGCTAAACAACGTGCTGAATTGATTTTAAAAATGCATGAGTTAACTAAGGAAAACTGATAGAGGCAAAGGTGTCCCGTCTTTCGATGAGATGGTGGATTTCGCTTTGGTGGAAGTCGACTTTGACGATCCGACTACGAACGTGCGAGGACGTCGCGCCTTAGCAATCGCTAAACCAACTCCGAGAGGTTATTGACCACGCCGGAGCACGATCAACCTGACCACGAAGGTCTGTTTCCTGCGAGCAAACGAAGAACAAGCAAGAAACTAAGATTGCAATCTGGATATTGCGAATATAAGATGAAAGCTTTATTGATCAAGGTGGGGTTCTGTGACGCCTTTGTCTGGTCGTTGAACACAAACGAAGTACGCGAAGTTGCAGCTATGGCGAACTTTTAATCTAAACAAAACCCAAAGTCTAAACGATGCCCTAAGGGCTGTATATATGGAAGAAGAGGGGGGGAATTTCGTGGCCCTTGGTGGAGGGGTCCGAAATCAACCCTATCTCTTGTTTCCCCACACATACGGACTCTAAAAATAGCCTATACTTATGTATTTCGAAATTACATGGGCCTGGCCCAATAATAAGGTGACGCAGCACCTAAAATAGCCTCGGGACGAAATTTATGAAGTGGCATCTTGTATATTTCGTCCAAGGCTTCATGCACCCATTATGGTGTCTTCAAAGTCCTGAAATCATCACTTGTAACTCCGTTCTTGTTTCCCTTGCGCATGCCATCATCTCCATGCTTGTTCTTGCTCCAATGTTCATCCTTCTCCAAGCTAGGCCCTTCATTTGTAAGCAAAACAAATGTATCCAATTTAGGCAGCATCATATTCTCATGAACATTAGAATCATTACCAAGAAACGAAAGTACCTGGTAATTTAGTTGGCGTGCACGAGCTCTAGTAATTGTTCCAGTATGTATAGCAGCAGGGGCTGTGGGTGTAACAATTGTATTGATGTCCTCATCATCCTCCCCTTCTTGAAATGAAGTCGTCCTCGACGGAAGTTCATCTTGCTCACCCAAATAAGGCTTCAAATCTGCAATGTTAAAAGTGGGACTAACCCCAAAATCTGCAGGCAGCTCAAGTTTATATGCATTATCATTTATTTTCTCTAACACCTTAAAGGGACCATCAGCACGTGGCATTAGCTTTGATTTGCGCAAATCAGGAAATCTATCCTTACGCAAATGTAACCAAACAAGATCTCCAGGTGCAAACACAACATGTTTTCTACCCTTATCTCCAGCAAGTTTATATTTAGCATTCATACGCTCAATGTTTTCCTTAGTTAACTCATGCATTTTTAAAATCAATTCAGCACGTTGTTTAGCATCAAAATTAACCTTCTCCGAAGATGGAAGAGGCAACAAATCAATAGGTGCACGAGGTAGGAAACCATACACAACTTCAAAAGGGCACATCTTAGAAGTAGAATGCAATGAATGATTATAAGCAAATTCAATATGAGGCAAGCATTCCTCCCACATTTTCTTATTATTCTTCAAAACAGCCCTAAGCATAGTAGACAACGTTCTATTGACTACTTCAGTTTGTCCATCAGTTTGGGGGTGACAAGTAGTACTAAAAAGCAGTTTAGTCCCCAACTTAGCCCATAAACATCTCCAAAAGTGGCTAAGAAATTTAGTATCACGATCTGAAACAATAGTATTTGGCACACCATGCAAGCGAATAATTTCACGAAAGAACAAATCAGCAACATTAACAGCATCATCGCTTTTATGACATGGTATAAAGTGTGCCATTTTCGAGAATCTATCCACGACAACAAATATGCTATCCCTCCCCTTCTTTGTTCGAGGTAAACCTAAAACAAAGTCCATAGATATATCCTCCCAAGGAACACTAGGTACAGGCAAAGGCATATATAAACCATGAGGATTGAGTCGTGACTTAGCTTTTTGACATATAGTGCATCGAGAAATAAAACACTCAACATCCCGTCTCATCTTTGGCCAAAAGAAATGTGTAGCAAGTACGTCCTCTGTCTTCTTCACGCCAAAGTGTCCCATTAATCCTCCTCCATGCACCTCCTGCAACAACAAAAGACGAACGGAGCTAGCTGGAATGCATAGCTTATTAGCACGAAACACAAATCCATCGTTAACGACAAACTTGTTCCACATTCTTCCTTCTTTACAATTCTGCATTACATCTTTAAAATCAGCATCATGCACATATTGATCTTTGATGGTCTCCAAACCAAATATTTTGAAGTCAAGTTGTGAAAGCATAGTATAGCGACGAGACAATGCATCAGCAATAACATTTTCTTTTCCCTTCTTGTGTTTAATGACATAAGGGAAAGTCTCAATGAATTCAACCCATTTAGCATGTCTACGATTCAGTTTAGCTTGACTTTTAATATGTTTCAAAGATTCATGATCAGAATGTATAACAAATTCTTTGGGCCATAAATAATGTTGCCATGTTTCTAAAGTCCGAACAAGAGCATATAATTCTTTATCATAAGTAGAATAATTCAGACTAGGCCCACTCAATTTTTCAGAAAAGTATGCAACAGGTTTGCCATCTTGTAATAACACACCTCCTAATCCAATTCCACTAGCATCACATTCAAGCTCGAAAGTCGTATTAAAATCAGGAAGTTGGAGTAAAGGAGCATGTGTCAACTTATCTTTCAATACCGTGAAGGCTTCTTCCTGTGCGGTACCCCAAACAAAAGGCACATCTTTCTTTGTAAGCTCATTGAGAGGTGCAGCAATGGTGCTGAAATCTCTCACAAAACGCCTATAGAATCCAGCGAGGCCAAGAAAACTCCTCACTTGTGTGACCGTTTTGGGCTGCGGCCAACTCTCAATAGCTTCAACCTTGGCTTTATCAACTTCAATTCCCTGTGGAGTAACAACATAGCCAAGAAAAGATACTCGGTCGGTGCAAAAGGTGCACTTCCCAAGGTTACCAAACAAACGTGCATCACGTAGAGCAATAAAAACAGCACGTAAATGTTCCAAATGTTCCTCCAAAGATCTGCTATAAATCAATATGTCATCAAAGTAAACTACCACAAATCGTCCAATGAAAGCACGTAAAACTTCGTTCATTAATCTCATGAAAGTACTAGGTGCATTAGTTAACCCAAAAGGCATGACTAACCACTCATATAATCCAAACTTAGTTTTAAATGCTGTTTTCCATTCATCTCCCAATTTCATACGAATTTGATGGTAGCCACTACGCAAATCAACTTTGGAGAATATTGTAGAGCCACTCAATTCATCAAGCATATCATCTAGCCTAGGAATAGGATGACGATAACGAATAGTAATATTATTAATGCCTGTACAATCAACACACATACGTGATGTACCATCCTTTTTCGGCACTAGAATAATAGGAACAGCACAAGGACTAAGGGATTCGCGTATATAACCTTTGTCGAGAAGCTCTTGTACTTGACGCATAATCTCCTTCGTCTCCTCTGGATTGGTACGGTATGGTGCACGGTTTGGCAGTGAAGCACCGGGAATTAAGTCGATCTGATGCTCAATCCCTCGAATAGGCGGTAATCCCGGTGGCACGTCTTGTGGAAAAACGTCAGCGAACTCCTGCAAAATGTTAGTGACAGCAGGAGGCAAAGAGGAAGGCACGTCCTCGAATGAAAATAATGCCTCTTTGCACACAAAAGCATAGCAAACAGATTTGCTGAAATCTAGCTCATCAATATCAGATTTGGTGGCAAATAAACATGCACTTTTCAATTTAATTTCAGAAGCAACACTAGATGGTTTATTATTAGGCTTCACTTGTTGCTCAAATTCTTTTGCCACAATCTGATTTTCACTCTTATTCGTCTCCTGTTTTGCTTTATTAGCTCTATTAATATCATCTTTCAAAATGGAATCAGGAGTCATAGGAAGCAAAGTAATATTTTTATCCTTATGAACAAGAGTATAGTGATTGTTTCTACCATGGTGTACAGAATTTTTATCAAATTGCCATGGTCTACCAAGTAATAAGGAACATGCTTGCATAGGTACCACATCACAATCAACATAATCAGCATATGTAGAGATACTAAAATGCACACGAACAGTACGTGTTACCTTAACCTTGCCGCTGTTGTTGAACCATTGGATGTAGTAAGGATGTGGATGTGGTCTTGTGGTGAGAGAAAGCTTCTCCACCATCTTGATGCTAGCCAAGTTGTTGCAGCTCCCTCCGTCTATTATGACGCGCACAGAACGTTCCTTCACAACTCCCTTGGTATGGAACAAATTGTGCCTCTGATTTTCCTCAGCTTGTGTGACCTGCTGATGAGGACATCAATACAATTGTTACACCCACAGCCCCTGCTGCTATACATACTGGACCAATTACTAGAGCTCGTGCACGCCAACTAAATTACCAGGTACTTTCGTTTCTTGGTAATGATTCTAATGTTCATGAGAATATGATGCTGCCTAAATTGGATACATTTGTTTTGCTTACAAATGAAGGGCCTAGCTTGGAGAAGGATGAACATTGGAGCAAGAACAAGCATGGAGATGATGGCATGTGCAAGGGAAACAAGAACGGAGTTACAAGTGATGATTTCAGGACTTTGAAGCCACCATAATGGGTGCATGAAGCCTTGGACGAAATATACAAGATGCCACTTCATAAATTTCGTCCCGAGGCTATTTTAGGTGCTGCGTCACCTTATTATTGGGCCAGGCCCATGTAATTTCGAAATACATAAGTATAGGCTATTTTTAGAGTCCGTATGTGTGGGGAAACAAGAGATAGGGTTGATTTCGGACTCCTCCACCAAGGGCCACGAAATTCCCCCCTCTTCCTCCATATATACAGCCCTTAGGGCATCGTTTAGACTTTGGGGTTTTGTTTAGATTAAAAGTTCGCCATAGCTGCAACTTCGCGTACTTCGTTTGTGTTCAACGACCAGACAAAGGCGTCACAGAACCCCACCTTCATCAATAAAGCTTTCATCTTATATTCGCAATATCCAGATTGCAATCTCAGTTTCTTGCTTGTTCTTCGTTTGCTCGCAGGAAACAGACCCTCGTGGTCAGGTTGATCGTGCTCCGGCGTGGTCAATAACCTCTCAGAGTTGGTTTAGCGATTGCTAAGGCGCGACGTCCTCGCACGTTCGTAGTCGGATCGTCAAAGTCGACTTCCACCAAAGCGAAATCCACCATCTCATCGAAAGACGGGACACCTTTGCCTCTATCACCTTCTCCAAGTTAGGCCCTTCATTTGTAAGCAAAGCAAATGTATCCAATTGATAGAGGCGAGGGTGTCCCGATCTTTCGATGAGATGATAACTATCGATTTGGTGGAGACGACTTTGACGATCCGACTACAAACGTGCACGACGTTGCGCCTTAGCAATCGCTAAACCAATCTCCTGAGGTTACTGACGATGCTGGAAGCACGGTCAGCCTGACCACGAAGGTCTATTCCTGCAAGCAATCGAAGAACGAGCTAGAATATGATAAAGCAATCTGAATATTGCAAATAAATATGAAGTATTGATAATGGTGGGGATTCGGAAGCGGTCTTGGTCTGGTCGTTGGACACAAACGAAGTACACGAAGTTGCAATGGCTAACTTTTAACTAAACAAATCCCCAGGAAAAGCTACTAGATGGATCTACTTATATAGGAGCAAGGGGTGGCAGCCAAGGAGGTGGGAGGACGTCCCAAGGCAGCCTAAAACTAAATCTAGGTCGTACAAGGCCAATGGGCCCAAGTGGAGGTGATGTAACACCTTTGGACTTGTAGTTTGACTCGGATTCTGCTGCAGCATCAGATTGTTTCGTCCACAACTCAACGCTCCGGACGAATTTGAAGGTGATTCCAATTGGGTTGGAAATTGCACGAAATCTAGTTTCCAACAAAAAAAGAATCACCCAATTCGGAGTCCGTATGAAAAACTTGTGTGCGTTTTGAGTCAGGTATGTCTGTGCAGTCCGAATCTGAATCCAGAACGTGAGAGACTTGGACTCTATCTTCTCTCGGGCCAAAAGTGACGTGAGAGAACTTTTTGGACAGCAAATAAACATCTCTTTCTTCCTTATCTTCATATGTGGATTGTACAAATGTCCCATACACCTGCAATTAGACAAAACACAAAAGTGTGTGAAGTATTTTTGTTCTGGATAACATAAATAGATTATTGAATAGTTTGCACTACAAATCACCTGACAAATATGCATATATGCAATATTTTTGGTCATATCCAACGTAGTCATGTCCTCATCATCCTCCCCTTCTTGAAAATAAAGCCGTCCTCGGCGTTGCTTAATCTGAAATGTGGCTAACAAAAGAGACAAGGTGTACATGTTGTATATGTATATGTCATCCATTTTTACTTCCCTTGATTTTTGCATATATGACACATGAATAGATGAGTAACTTGCATAGTTCATAAAATCTAAAGCCAAAAAATTAGCACAAGAAGTAGAAGGCATGAAAATATTGCAACTCAGTTTGCAAATATAAGTGAAGCTCTTATTCATTTCAAAAGATTGACAATGTTCATCATTAAACCATCCCAACATTGGTGAATAAACCTTACTTGCATCAAATTTACATGCTACAACATGCTTAAATAAGCAAACATGCAATAAGTCATTCAACACAGAATCATCACCAAGATTAGAGGTCATATCAAAATGATTAAACATTGGTTCTTTTGCATCAATAGTTAATTCAATGGGTGCACTCAAAATTGTTGGTATTTCAGTTGTTTGATCACATGGCAAAGTCAAATTATCAACGTAGTCCTCTAAAATAGGTGGTGTGATCAAAGTAGTGGGTAGCTCATCAGATGGTGCATTCAAATTGACAAGGCATTCATCATTCTCATGTAGAGATGGAAGATCAGTACCTTTGTCATTACCTCTTATGAACAACTCAGATGATGTAGCCACTCTCGGGGCCGATGTGTCACATGGTGGAGGCGATGTAGTCCTGATAACAACGGATGTGGTTGTCATAGTATGCCTAGTAGTTGAAGGAACAATCATATCAACTCTTGGAATGTGCATCGTGCGCTTGTTCTCCTCATGGCCAACACGTCGTTTTATTTCCTGTTCAGCTTTGCAAGCAAGATGAAACAAATGGTCCATAGGATAACACTCTTCATGAATTAGTATCTCTTGAATATCACGGTTTAATCCTCCCCAAAATCTATCCATAAAATCATCTTCACTTTCTTCTAAAGAGGAATGCAACAAGGTAGTTTGTAAATCATCATAATATTTTGTTACAGTTTCACTACCTTGTTTTAAGTGTTGCAACTTCTTAATCATGTCACGAGTATAATAAGCAGGGACGAATGTATGTCGCATGGCAAGTTTCAAATCATCCCAAGTAGTAGGTATATAATCAGGGTGTAACCGACAATATTCACTCCACCAAACCAAAGCATAACCAGTGAAAGAACCAACCGCAACCTTAACCTTTTTATGTTCATTGAAATTATGGGAAGCAAATATATTTTTTATGTCGAACTCCCATTCAATATATAAAGCAGGTTTAAAACGGCCATTAAATGGTGGTATAGATACATTAACCTGATCATGTGCATTTGGATGTTTGTGCACCTCTCGTGACGGTTGTGGTATTTGCAAAGGTGGTGGCACGTCTCCCGCGATCGACGAAGCCCATGAATTGACTCTGGATCCTGTCATGATTAGTAGAACAAGAAACAAAACCCAAAAATAATGTTCCTATAACTATTAGGATGTGGTGGTAAAGCGCTCACAGTAAAGCAAATATCAATGTCTTACACGTTCTTACCATGCAGCAGGCGGTGATCGGCAACCAGCGGTGTCAAGTAACTCCGAATATTGAGTAAAGCGATTGCCAGGGGAGCGTACGTATACACGGTGTAGAAATATGTGGAGCTGGGTTGGCTATATATGGTAGCAAAAGATTAGCAATAATCAATTCAAAGATGCAATGTTGAATAAACGCTCAACGACGGTACTGTGCTGGTCCTAGGCTAGACCGAACTAGAGACGCGAGCCTAGAACACTAATGAGGTCACGTCATAGCACAACCAGCATCAATGAAGGATACAAAGTAGCTCTGGACAACAAGATATAAGTGAAGATCACAACGGCAGTAAAGATAATGATGTGAAACAATAGACAAGCTGTTTACTGAACAGTGCACAAAACAGATTCCAATCCGAATTCAGGTACGAGATTGATTCTAGATAGATCCAATTTTTTTTTCTTCTCTCTTTTTTTTTCTCACGCTTTTTTTTTCTTTTTCTTCACCCTCTTTTTCTTTTTTTTTCTTTCCTTTTTTCTCTCTTTTTTTTCTTTATCTTCTTTTTCTCCCTCTTTCCAAGACAAACTAGATAAGATGCAGATTCGATCAGGCGAAGATGTGAGTGACCTCAACTATGATTATGACAATAAACAGTGCGTAGCACGTGGTGGAAATTGGTGGATTGGATGGTGGACAGCGGATGGGATAATGATGCAGCGGCTGCGTGACTAATGTGAACAGAACTCGAAACTCTAAAGGAACTAGACACTAAGACCAGCAACTCGACACGACGATGCAACCGATAATTCAACTATGCAAGCAATGAAAAGAAAATTGCAAAGGCTCAGACTGGCTTGGACCAAGGATGAATAGATCTAACTCTTTTTTGTGGCTTTTTCTTGGACAATAGGTAAGAAAATAAATCTAATCTAGGAAAACTGGAAATTCTCACCGAGCAACCTGAAAACTGATACCACTTGATAGAGGCGGGGTGTCCCGATCTTTCGATGAGATGATAACTATCGATTTGGTGGAGACGACTTTGACGATCCGACTACAAACGTGCACGACGTTGCGCCTTAGCAATCGCTAAACCAACTCCGAGAGGTTATTGATCACGCCGGAGCACAATCAACCTGACCACAAAGGTCTATTCCTGCAAGCAATCAAAGAACAAGCAAGAATATGATAAAAGCAATCTGAATATTGCGAGTATATATGAAGTATTGATAAAGGTGGGGATCCGTAAGCGGTCTTGGTCTGGTCGTTGGACACAAACGAAGTACACGAAGTTGCAATGGCTAACTTTTAACTAAACAAATCCCAAGGAAAAGCTACTAGATGGATCTACTTATATAGGAGCAAGGGGTGGAGGCCAAGGAGGTGGGAGGACGTCCCAAGGCAGCCTAAAACTAAATCTAGGTTGTACAAGGCCAATGGGCCCAAGTGGAGGTGATGTAACACCTTTGGACTTGTAGTTTGACTCGGATTCTGCTGCAGCATCAGATTGTTTCGTCCACAACTCAACGCTCCGGACGAATTTGAAGGTGATTCCAATTGGGTTGGAAAGTGCACGAAATCTAGTTTCCAACAAAAAAAGAATCACCCAATTCGGAGTCCGTATGAAAAACTTGTGTGCGTTTTGAGTCAGGTGTGTCTGTGCAGTCCGAATCTGAATCCAGAACGTGAGAGACTTGGACTCTATCTTCTCTTGGGCCAAAAGTGACGTGAGAGAACTTTTTGGACAGCAAATAAACATCTCTTTCTTCCTTATCTTCATATGTGGATTGTACAAATGTCCCATACACCTGCAATTAGACAAAACACAAAAGTGTGAAGTATTTTTGTTCTGGATAACATAAATAGATTATTGAATAGTTTGCACTAGAAATCACCTGACAAATATGCATATATGCAATATTTTTGGTCATATCCAAGATAGTCATGTCCTCATCATCCTCCCCTTCTTGAAAATAAAGCCGTCCTCGGCGTTGCTTAATCTGAAATGTGGCTAACAAAAGAGACAAGGTGTACATGTTGTATATGTATATGTCATCCATTTTTACTTCCCTTGATTTTTGCATATATAACACATGAATAGATGAGTAACTTGCATAGTTCATAAAATCTAAAGCCAAAAAATTAGCACAAGAAGTAGAAGGAATGAAAATATTGCAACTCAGTTTGCACATATAAGTGAAGCTCTTACTCATTTCAAAAGATTGACAATGTTCATCATTAAACCATCCCAACATTGGTGAATAAACCTTACTTGCATCAAATTTACATGCTACAACATGCTTAAATAAGCAAACATGCAATAAGTCATTCAACACAGAATCATCACCAAGATTAGAGGTCATATCAAAATGATTAAACATTGGTTCTTTTGCATCAATAGTTAATTCAATGGGTGCACTCAAAATTGTTGGTATTTCAGTTGTTTGATCACATGGCAAAGTCAAATTATCAACGTAGTCCTCTAAAATAGGTGGTGTGATCAAAGTAGTGGGTAGCTCATCAGATGGTGCATTCAAATTGACAAGGCATTCATCATTCTCATGTAGAGATGGAAGATCAGTACCTTTGTCATTACCTCTTATGAACAACTCAGATAATGTAGCCACTCTCGGGGGCGATGTGTCACATGGTGGAGGTGATGTAGTCTTGACAACAACGGATGTGGTTGTCATAGTATGCCTAGTAGTTGAAGGAACAATCATATCAACTCTTGGAATGTGCACCGTGCGCTTGTTCTCCTCGTGGCCAACACGTCGTTTTATTTCCTGTTCAGCTTTGCAAGCAAGATGAAACAAATGGTCCATAGGATAACACTCTTCATGAATTAGTATCTCTTGAATATCACGGTTTAATCCTCCCCAAAATCTCTCCATAAAATCATCTTCACTTTCTTCTAAAGAGGAATGCAACAAGGTAGTTTGTAAATCATCATAATATTTTGTTACAGTTTCACTACCTTGTCTTAAGTGTTGCAACTTCTTAATCATGTCACGAGTATAATAAGCAGGGACGAAAGTATGTCGCATGGTAAGTTTCAAATCATCCCAAGTAGTAGGTATATAATCAGGGTGTAACCGACAATATTCACTCCACCAAACCAAAGCATAACCAGTGAAAGAACCAACCGCAAAGTGAACCTTTTTAAGTTCATCGAAATTATGGGAAGCAAATATATTTTTTATGTCGAACTCCCATTCAATATATAAAGCAGGTCTAAAACGGCCATTAAATGGTGGTATAGATACATTAACCTGATCATGTGCATTTGGATGTTTGTGCACCTCTCGTGACGGTTGTGGTATTTGCATAGGTGGTGGCATGTCTCCTGCGATCGACAAAGCCCATGAATTGACTCTGGATCCTGTCATGATTAGTAGAACAAGAAACAAAATCCAAAAATAATATTCCTATAACTACTAGGATGTGGTGGTAAAACGCTCACAGTAAAGCAAATATCAATGTCTTACAAGTTCTTACCATGCAGCAGGCGGTGATCGGCAACCAGCGATGTCAAGTAACTCCGAATATTGAGTGAAGCGATTGCCAGGGGAGCGTACGTATACACGGTGTAGAAATATGTGGAGCTAGGTTGGCTATATATGGTAGCAAAAGATTAGCAATAATCAATTCAAAGATGCAATGTTGAATAAACGCTCAACGACGGTACTGTGCTGGTCCTAGGCTAGACCGGACTAGAGACGCGAGCCTAGAACACTAATGAGGTCACGGCGTAGCACAACTAGCATCAATGAAGGATACTAAGTAGATCTGGACAGCAAGATATAAGTGAAGATCACAACGGCAGTAAAGATAATGATGAAAAACAACTGCCAAACAGGATATACAACAACTCTCTCTCCAACTTTCCTCTTGAAAAGTTTGAGCCAATTTTCTGATAAATTCTTTCAAAGAATGCTACTAACTCAAGCTTTTCAATGCAAAAAGAATCACTCAATTCCGAGTTGATATGAGGAGTCAAAGAATTCTAAAACTGGCCTGAAAAATTGGAACAAGCTGTATTCACGAACTTCAGAGGGCAAAAAGACCTATTTAGAAGCCGATTTTGAGGTGTCAAATATTGAACTAGCTTCTGCAACTATTTAGATGCGGCTCGTCGCTAGCTTCAATTTGAGTACTCACGGAGCCAAAACGGACTTCGTATGAGGAAGATACACCTGTTTTACTGAACAGTGCGCAAAACAGATTCCAATCCGAATTCAGGTACGAGATTGATTCTAGATAGATCCGATTTTTTTTCTTCTCTTTTTTTTTCTCACGCTTTTTTTTTCTTTTTCTTCTCTCTCTTTTTCTTTTTTTTCCTCTCTTTTTTTTCCTCTATCTTTTTTTTCTCCCTCTTTCCAAGACAAACTAGATAAGATGCAGATTGGATCAGGCGAAGATGTGAATGACCTCAACTATGATTATGACAATGAACAGTGCGTAGCACGTGGTGGAAATTAATGGATGGGATGGTGGACAGCGGAAGGGATAATGATAACTACGAAAAACTGTAAAATCTCACCGAGCAACCTGGAAATCTGATACCACTTGATAGAGGCGAGGGTGTCCCGATCTTTCGATGAGATGATAACTATCGATTTGGTGGAGACGACTTTGACGATCCGACTACAAACGTGCACGACGTTGCGCCTTAGCAATCGCTAAACCAATCTCCTGAGGTTACTGACGATGCTGGAAGCACGGTCAGCCTGACCACGAAGGTCTATTCCTGCAAGCAATCGAAAAACGAGCTAGAATATGATAAAGCAATCTGAATATTGCAAATAAATATGAAGTATTGATAATGGTGGGGATCCGGAAGCGGTCTTGGTCTGGTAGTTGGACACAAACGAAGTACACGAAGTTGCAATGGCTAACTTTTAACTAAACAAATCCCCAGGAAAAGCTACTGGATGGATCTACTTATATAGGAGCAAGGGGTGGCGGCCAAGGAGGTGGGAGGACGTCCCAAGGCAGCCTAAAACTAAATCTAGGTCGTACAAGGCCAATGGGCCCAAGTGGAGGTGATGTAACACCTTTGGACTTCTAGTTTGACTCGGATTCTGCTGCAGCATCAGATTGTTTCGTCCACAACTCAACGCTCCGGACGAATTTGAAGGTGATTCCAATTGGGTTGGAAAGTGCACGAAATCTAGTTTCCAACAAAAGAAGAATCACCCAATTCGGAGTCCGTATGAAAAACTTGTGTGCGTTTTGAGTCAGGTATGTCTGTGCAGTCCGAATCTGAATCCAGAACATGAGAGACTTGGACTCTATCTTCTCTCGGGCCAAAAGTGACGTGAGAGAACTTTTTGGACAGCAAATAAACATCTCTTTCTTCCTTATCTTCATATGTGGATTGTACAAATGTCCCATACACCTGCAATTAGACAAAACACAAAAGTGTGTGAAGTATTTTTGTTCTGGATAACATAAATAGATTATTGAATAGTTTGCACTAGAAATCACCTGACAAATATGCATATATGCAATATTTTTGGTCATATCCAAGGTAGTCATGTCCTCATCACCAATTTAGGCCGCATCATATTCTCATGAACATTAGAAACGTTGCCAAGAAATTAAAGTACCTGGTAATTTAATTGGCGTGCACGAGCTCTAGTAATTGGTCCAGTATGTATAGTAGCAGGGTCTGTGGGTGTAACAATGGTATTGATGTCCTCATCACCGGATGTGCGCTCCTTGCAGCTGGACACATATACACAATCAATACACAAAGCAGGAGTAGGGTCTTTTCGCTTCACAGCGGCCCGAACCTGGGTAAACATCGAGTGTTCTCTGCTAGCCCTGCTCTCTGTGCTCGTTAGTCCCTCTAGTCGAACCGCAAAGGGTCGCCATGATCCCACAAGGGGATCACTTGTGTGAACCAAGATTGGCAATTAATGTGATGAGGACATCAATACAATTGTTACACCCACAGCCCCTGCTGCTATACATACTGGACCATTTACTAGAGCTCGTGCACGCCAACTAAATTACCAGGTACTTTCGTTTCTTGGTAATGATTCTAATGTTCATGAGAATATGATGCTGCCTAAATTGGATACATTTGTTTTGCTTACAAATGAAGGGGCTAGCTTGGAGAAGGATGAACATTGGAGCAAGAACAAGCATGGAGATGATGGCATGCGCAAGGGAAACAAGAACGGAGTTACAAGTGATGATTTCAGGACTTTGAAGCCACTATAATGGGTGCATGAAGCCTTGGACGAAATATACAAGATGCCACTTCATAAATTTCGTCCCGAGGCTATTTTAGGTGCTGCGTCACCTTATTATTGGGCCAGGCCCATGTAATTTCGAAATACATAAGTATAGGCTATTTTTAGAGTCCGTATGTGTGGGGAAACAAGAGATAGGGTTGATTTCGGACCCCTCCACCAAGGGCCACGAAATTCCCCCCTCTTCCTCCAGATATACAGCCCTTAGGTCATCGTTTAGACTTTGGGTTTTGTTTAGATTAAAAGTTCGCCATAGCTGCAACTTCGCGTACTTCGTTTGTGTTCAACGACCAGACAAAGGCGACACAGAACCCGACCTTGATCAATAAAGCTTTCATCTTATATTCGCAATATCTAGATTGCAATCTTAGTTTCTTGCTTGTTCTTCGTTTGCTCGCAGGAAACAGACCCTCGTGGTCAGGTTGATCGTGCTCCGGCGTGGTCAATAACCTCTCGGAGTTGGTTTAGCGATTGCTAAGGCGCGACGTCCTCGCACGTTCGTAGTCGGATCGTCAAAGTCGACTTCCACCAAAGCGATATCCATCATCTCATCGAAAGGCGGGACACCTTTGCCTCTATCAAGTGGTATCAGATTTCCAGGTTGCTCGGTGAGATTTTACAGTTTTTCGTAGTTTAGATCGAGTCTGTCTTCATACCTATAGTCCACGAAAAAGCCAAAAAAAATTAGGGTTAGTTCATCATATCCGAACCAATCTGAGCCTTTGCATAATCTTTTTAGGGTTTTGCTTTATTGAATTTGCGGTTGCATCGTCGTTTCTAGTTGCTGGTCTTAGAGTCTAGTCTTTTAGAGTTTCGAGTTCTGGTCATAAGTTGTCACGCCGCCGCCGCACCATCATCATCGCCCCTGCCATCTACCACCACCGCTCCGAATCCGTATCCATATACCACCACCAATCCGTGTCCATATACCACCACCGATCCATATCAATATACTACCACCGCTACCACCACCGCTGCCATATACCACCACCATATATCCACCACCAATCCGATTTCCTTGCTTATTAGGTTTGTTTTCGAGATCCATCTAGTTTCCGATTCGTGTTTCCTTGCCGGTGTAGGTTTCGGAAAAAAAAAGAGTCGGGTAGCCACGCTCCATTTAGGCCCAAAATTTTTCGACAACGCATTTTTCGAAAAAAATTCTGGCTATCCTATTTTTAGGTGTTTCTGAGTGTTTTGAGACAGGTGCCATTATAGGAAGTTTTTTTTGACCCTTTTCCAGTTTTTGGGTCCGGGCAGTCGAAAAAAAAAATTGGTCGAAAAAATTTCGTGCCCATCCTGTCAGTTTGAGCTAGGAAGAGTTTTGAGACACTCGCCATTATAGTGATTTTTCGCAAAAAAAAAACAGCGCAAAAAAAAAGAGCGCAAAAAAAAGAGCGAAAAAAAATCAGAGTGTGCTTTTCCCTTGTTTACGTGCCGCGCCGTGATTTTGTTGGTGTTCTAGGCTCGCGTCTCTAGCACAGTCTAGCCTAGGACCAGCACAGTACCGTCGTTGAGCGTTTATTCAACTTTGCATCTCTGAATTGATTATTGCTGACCCTTTTTGCTACCATACTATAAGCCTTCCCAGCTCCACATACATCTACGTCGTGTGTTTGACTCTCCCTGGTAATCGCTCTATCCAAGCTTTGAGAGTTTTTGACTACAACGGTTGCCGATCACCGCCTGCTGCTGGGTAAGAACTGGTAAGAATTTGAGATTTGCTTGACGGATTTGTGATACACCACCACCACTTCTTAGTAGTCTGTAGGATCATATTCTTGTGTGTTTCTATTGCTGCTAACCATGCCAGGATCACAAGCCGACGAGATTGACTGGGAGAATTTATCGAACAAGGAGCTTCATGATAAGTTTCAGCAAATGATGACTGAACAGGTGCAAAATGTGCTGAACAATTTTGAAGAGGCCATGGAGAAGATCACTGGCCTTGAGAAGACGTTCGAAACAAAGCTCGATAACAGATTTAATGAATTGCTCGCGCGTCTTCCACCACCACCACCCGCTGCACCTAACGCACCTCTCCAACAACAACAACAACGACTACCTCCACGTCGCGAAATAGACCTTCGCCGAGCGAGCCGAGTTCCTCTTGCATTTGGCCAAACTGTTGGTGCTGCTGTTGATACTTCTGTGGCTCCTGCTACTGCTGTTGCTGGTACCCAGGAGGATGATGAGTATGCGGGCGATTATGAGGATGAGGTTGATCAAAATCAGATCTACGAGCAGCCACCAGCACCACCACCAGCAGGTCGACCTCAGGTATATATTCGTAATGGTAGGCCTGCACCACCACCTCAGGTACGAGATGATGTCCATATTCCTAAACTGAAATTGAATATTCCACCATTTGAGGGTAGATATGTTCCTGATATATATCTTACTTGGGAGTTAGAAACTGAACAACGATTTACATGTTTACAATATCCTGAGGAGAGACGAGTTGCTGCTGCCGTTTGTGCTTTCACTAGTTTTGCATGTGTATGGTGGTCTGAACATTGTAGATTATATTCTATTCCAACTACTTGGGCTGCTTTGAAAACTGCTATGCGTACGCGTTGGGTTCCACCATATTATCAACGTGAATTGCTTCAAAAATTGCAGCGTTTAAGACAAGGGAAAAATTCTGTAGAAGAATATTATCAGGAATTACAAACTGGCATGATTAGATGTGGTATTGTTGAGGAGAATGAAGCTATGCTTGCACGTTTTCTGGGTGGATTAAATAGAGAGATTCAGACCATTCTAGACTATAAGGAGTATACTAATATCACTCGTTTATTCCATCTTGCTTGTAAAGCTGAACGTGAAGTGCAGGATCGACAAGCATTGGGGCGAACTAACTTTTCTGCAGGCCGACCTTCATCATGGACACCACGTGCATCTTCTACTTCAACTGCACCAGCACCTCCATCCGGTGCCACCTCCAGCCTTGATACAAGAAAACAGGCACAACCACCATTATCTGCCAAGAGCGCACCTGCGGGGCCTGCACAGCGTTCTTCTTCTTCCATGGCATCAACAGGGCACACAAGTGATATTATTTGTCGTCGTTGTAAGGGAGGAGGTCATTATGCGAGGGAATGCAAATCTCCGCGTGTGATGATTGCTACCGCGGATGGTGGATATGAGTCCGCTAGTGACTATGATGAGGAGACATTGGCTCTTATTACACGTGAAGAACATGGTGGAGATGATTCTGATCATGAGACGCAATACATGGCTCCTGAAGACGCTGACAGGTATGAATGTTTAGTTGCTCAACGTGTTTTGAGTGTGCAGGTCACACAAGCTGAGCAAAATCAGAGGCACAATTTGTTCCATACCAAGGGAGTTGTGAAGGAAAGTTCCGTGCGCGTCATAATAGACGGAGGGAGCTGCAGCAACTTGGCTAGCATGGAGATGGTGGAGAAGCTTTCTCTCACCACAAGACCACATCCACATCATTACTACATCCAATGGTTCAACAACAACGGCAAGATTAAGGTAACACGTACTGTTCATGTGCATTTTAGTATCTCTACATATGCTGATTATGTTGATTGTGATGTGGTACCTATGCAAGCATGTTCCTTATTACTTGGTAGACCATGGCAATTTGATAAAAATTCTATACACCATGGTAGAGACAATCACTATACTCTTGTTCATAAGGATAAAAATATTACTTTGCTTCCTCTGACTCCTGATTCCATTTTGAAAGATGATATTAATAGAGCTAATAAAGCACAACAGGAGAAGAATAAGAGTGAAAATCAGATTGTGGCAAAAGAATTTGAGCAACAAATGAAGCCTAATAATAAACCATCTAGTGTTGCTTCTGAAATTAAATTGAAAAGTGCATGTTTATTTGCCACCAAATCTGATATTGATGAGCTAGATTTCAGCAAATCTGTTTGCTATGCTTTTGTGTGCAAAGAGGCATTATTTTCATTCGAGGACGTGCCTTCCTCTTTGCCTCCTGCTGTCACTAACATTTTGCAGGAGTTCGCTGACGTTTTTCCACAAGACGTGCCACCGGGATTACCGCCTATTCGAGGGATTGAGCATCAGATTGACTTAATTCCCGGTGCTTCACTGCCAAACCGTGCACCATATCGTACCAATCCAGAGGAGACGAAGGAGATTATGCGTCAAGTACAAGAGCTTCTCGACAAAGGTTATATACGCGAATCCCTTAGTCCTTGTGCTGTTCCTATTATTCTAGTGCCGAAAAAGGATGGTACATCACGTATGTGTGTTGATTGTAGAGGCATTAATAATATTACTATTCGTTATCGTCATCCTATTCCTAGGTTAGATGATATGCTTGATGAATTGAGTGGCTCTACAATATTCTCCAAAGTTGATTTGCGTAGTGGATACCATCAAATTCGTATGAAATTGGGAGATGAATGGAAAACAGCATTCAAAACTAAGTTTGGATTATATGAGTGGTTAGTCATGCCTTTTGGGTTAACTAATGCACCTAGTACTTTCATGAGATTAATGAATGAAGTTTTACGTGCTTTCATTGGACGATTTGTGGTAGTTTTGATAGAGGCAAAGGTGTCCCGTCTTTCGATGAGATGGTGGATTTCGCTTTGGTGGAAGTCGACTTTGACGATCCGACTACGAGCGTGCGAGGACGTCGCGCCTTAGCAATCGCTAAACCAACTCCGAGAGGTTATTGACCACGCCGGAGCACGATCAACCTGACCACGAGGGTCTGTTTCCTGCGAGCAAACGAAGAACAAGCAAGAAACTAAGATTGCAATCTGGATATTGCGAATATAAGATGAAAGCTTTATTGATCAAGGTGGGGTTCTGTGACGCCTTTGTCTGGTCGTTGAACACAAACGAAGTACGCGAAGTTGCAGCTATGGCGAACTTTTAATCTAAACAAAACCCAAAGTCTAAACGATGCCCTAAGGGCTGTATATATGGAGGAAGAGGGGGGAATTTCGTGGCCCTTGGTGGAGGGGTCCGAAATCAACCCAATCTCTTGTTTCCCCACACATACGGACTCTAAAAATAGCCTATACTTATGTATTTCGAAATTACATGGGCCTGGCCCAGTAATAAGGTGACGCAGCACCTAAAATAGCCTCGGGACGAAATTTATGAAGTGGCATCTTGTATATTTCGTCCAAGGCTTCATGCACCCATTATGGTGGCTTCAAAGTCCTGAAATCATCACTTGTAACTCCGTTCTTGTTCCCCTTGCGCATGCCATCATCTCCATGCTTGTTCTTGCTCCAATGTTCATCCTTCTCCAAGCTAGGCCCTTCATTTGTAAGCAAAACAAATGTATCCAATTTAGGCAGCATCATATTCTCATGAACATTAGAATCATTACCAAGAAACGAAAGTACCTGGTAATTTAGTTGGCGTGCACGAGCTCTAGTAATTGGTCCAGTATGTATAGCAGCAGGGGCTGTGGGTGTAACAATTGTATTGATGTCCTCATCATCCTCCCCTCCTTGAAATGAAGTCGTCCTCGACGGAAGTTCATCTTCCTCACCCAAATAAGGCTTCAAATCTGCAATGTTAAAAGTGGGACTAACCCCAAAATCTGCAGGCAGCTCAAGTTTATATGCATTATCATTTATTTTCTCTAACACCTTAAAGGGACCATCAGCACGTGGCATTAACTTTGATTTGCGCAAATCAGGAAATCTATCCTTACGCAAATGTAACCAAACAAGATCTCCAGGTGCAAACACAACATGTTTTCTGCCCTTATCTCCAGCAAGTTTATATTTAGCATTCATGCGCTCAATGTTTTCCTTAGTTAACTCATGCATTTTTAAAATCAATTCAGCACGTTGTTTAGCATCAAAATTAACCTTCTCCGAAGATGGAAGAGGCAACAAATCAATAGGTGCACGAGGTAGGAAACCATACACAACTTCAAAAGGGCACATCTTAGTAGTAGAATGCAATGAACGATTATAAGCAAATTCAATATGAGGCAAGCATTCCTCCCACATTTTCTTATTATTCTTCAAAACAGCCCTAAGCATAGTAGACAACGTTCTATTGACTACTTCAGTTTGTCCATCAGTTTGGGGGTGACAAGTAGTACTAAAAAGTAGTTTAGTCCCCAACTTAGCCCATAAACATCTCCAAAAGTGGCTAAGAAATTTAGTATCACGATCTGAAACAATAGTATTTGGCACACCATGCAAGCGAATAATTTCATGAAAGAACAAATCAGCAACATTAACAGCATCATCGCTTTTATGACATGGTATAAAGTGTGCCATTTTCGAGAATCTATCCACGACAACAAATATGCTATCCCTCCACTTCTTTGTTCGAGGTAAACCTAAAACAAAGTCCATAGATATATCCTCCCAAGGAACACTAGGTACAGGCAAAGGCATATATAAACCATGAGGATTGAGTCGTGACTTAGCTTTTTGACATGTAGTGCATCGAGCAATAAAACGCTCAACATCCCATCTCATCTTTGGCCAAAAGAAATGTGTAGCAAGTACGTCCTCTGTCTTCTTCACGCCAAAGTGTCCCATTAATCCTCCTCCATGCGCCTCCTGCAACAACAAAAGACGAATGGAGCTAGCTGGAATGCATAGCTTGTTAGCACGAAACACAAATCCATCGTTAACAACAAACTTGTTCCACATTCTTCCTTCTTTACAATTCTGCATTACATCTTTAAAATCAGCATCATGCACATATTGATCTTTGATGGTCTCCAAACCAAATATTTTGAAGTCAAGTTGTGAAAGCATAGTATAGCGACGAGACAATGCATCAGCAATAACATTTTCTTTTCCCTTCTTGTGTTTAATGACATAAGGGAAAGTCTCAATGAATTCAACCCATTTAGCATGTCTACGATTCAGTTTAGCTTGACTTTTAATATGTTTCAAAGATTCAAGATCAGAATGTATAACAAATTCTTTGGGCCATAAATAATGTTGCCATGTTTCTAAAGTCCGAACAAGAGCATATAATTCTTTATCATAAGTAGAATAATTCAGACTAGGCCCACTCAATTTTTCAGAAAAGTATGCAACAGGTTTGCCATCTTGTAATAACACACCTCCTAATCCAATTCCACTAGCATCACATTCAAGCTCAAAAGTCTTATTAAAATCAGGAAGTTGGAGTAAAGGAGCATGTGTCAACTTATCTTTCAATACCGTGAAGGCTTCTTCCTGTGCGGTACCCCAAACAAAAGGCACATCCTTCTTTGTAAGCTCATTGAGAGGTGCAGCAATGGTGCTGAAATCTCTCACAAAACGCCTATAGAATCCAGCGAGGCCAAGAAAACTCCTCACTTGTGTGACCGTTTTGGGCTGCGGCCAACTCTCAATAGCTTCAATCTTGGCTTTATCAACTTCAATTCCCTGTGGAGTAACAACATAGCCAAGAAAAGATACTCGATCGGTGCAAAAGGTGCACTTCCCAAGGTTACCAAACAAAAAGCCTTCAACGATTGGTAGGCCTGCACCACCACCTCAGGTACGCGATGATGTCCATATTCCTAAACTGAAATTGAATATTCCACCATTTGAGGGTAGATATGTTCCTGATATATATCTTACTTGGGAGTTAGAAACTGAACAACGATTTACATGTTTACAATATCCTGAGGAGAGACGAGTTGCTGCTGCTGTTTGTGCTTTCACTAGTTTTGCATGTGTATGGTGGTCTGAACATTGTAGATTATATCCTATTCCACGTTTGAGGCAACCTTGGGAAGTGCACCTTTTGCACCGATCGAGTATCTTTTCTTGGCTATGTTGTTACTCCACAGGGAATTGAAGTTGATAAAGCCAAGATTGAAGCTATTGAGAGTTGGCCGCAGCCCAAAACGGTCACACAAGTGAGGAGTTTTCTTGGCCTCGCTGGATTCTATAGGCGTTTTGTGAGAGATTTCAGCACCATTGCTGCACCTCTCAATGAGCTTACAAAGAAGGATGTGCCTTTTGTTTGGGGTACCGCACAGGAAGAAGCCTTCACGGTATTGAAAGATAAGTTGACACATGCTCCTTTACTCCAACTTCCTGATTTTAATAAGACTTTTGAGCTTGAATGTGATGCTAGTGGAATTGGATTAGGAGGTGTGTTATTACAAGATGGCAAACCTGTTGCATACTTTTCTGAAAAATTGAGTGGGCCTAGTCTGAATTATTCTACTTATGATAAAGAATTATATGCTCTTGTTCGGACTTTAGAAACATGGCAACATTATTTATGGCCCAAAGAATTTGTTATACATTCTGATCTTGAATCTTTGAAACATATTAAAAGTCAAGCTAAACTGAATCGTAGACATGCTAAATGGGTTGAATTCATTGAGACTTTCCCTTATGTCATTAAACACAAGAAGGGAAAAGAAAATGTTATTGCTGATGCATTGTCTCGTCGCTATACTATGCTTTCACAACTTGACTTCAAAATATTTGGTTTGGAGACCATCAAAGATCAATATGTGCATGATGCTGATTTTAAAGATGTAATGCAGAATTGTAAAGAAGGAAGAATGTGGAACAAGTTTGTTGTTAACGATGGATTTGTGTTTCGTGCTAACAAGCTATGCATTCCAGCTAGCTCCATTCGTCTTTTGTTGTTGCAGGAGGCGCATGGAGGAGGATTAATGGGACACTTTGGCGTGAAGAAGACAGAGGACGTACTTGCTACACATTTCTTTTGGCCAAAGATGAGATGGGATGTTGAGCGTTTTATTGCTCGATGCACTACATGTCAAAAAGCTAAGTCACGACTCAATCCTCATGGTTTATATATGCCTTTGCCTGTACCTAGTGTTCCTTGGGAGGATATATCTATGGACTTTGTTTTAGGTTTACCTCGAACAAAGAAGTGGAGGGATAGCATATTTGTTGTCGTGGATAGATTCTCGAAAATGGCACACTTTATACCATGTCATAAAAGCGATGATGCTGTTAATGTTGCTGATTTGTTCTTTCATGAAATTATTCGCTTGCATGGTGTGCCAAATACTATTGTTTCAGATCGTGATACTAAATTTCTTAGCCACTTTTGGAGATGTTTATGGGCTAAGTTGGGGACTAAACTACTTTTTAGTACTACTTGTCACCCCCAAACTGATGGACAAACTGAAGTAGTCAATAGAACGTTGTCTACTATGCTTAGGGCTGTTTTGAAGAATAATAAGAAAATGTGGGAGGAATGCTTGCCTCATATTGAATTTGCTTATAATCGTTCATTGCATTCTACTACTAAGATGTGCCCTTTTGAAGTTGTGTATGGTTTCCTACCTCGTGCACCTATTGATTTGTTGCCTCTTCCATCTTCGGAGAAGGTTAATTTTGATGCTAAACACCGTGCTGAATTGATTTTAAAAATGCATGAGTTAACTAAGGAAAACATTGAGCGCATGAATGCTAAATATAAACTTGCTGGAGATAAGGGTAGAAAACATGTTGTGTTTGCACCTGGAGATCTTGTTTGGTTACATTTGCGTAAGGATAGATTTCCTGATTTGCGCAAATCAAAGTTAATGCCACGTGCTGATGGTCCCTTTAAGGTGTTAGAGAAAATAAATGATAATGCATATAAACTTGAGCTGCCTGCAGATTTCGGGGTTAGTCCCACTTTTAACATTGCAGATTTGAAGCCTTATTTGGGTGAGGAAGATGAACTTCCGTCGAGGACGACTTCATTTCAAGAAGGGGAGGATGATGAGGACATCAATACAATTGTTACACCCACAGCCCCTGCTGCTATGCATACTGGACCAATTACTAGAGCTCGTGCACGCCAACTAAATTACCAGGTACTTTCGTTTCTTGGTAATGATTCTAATGTTCATGAGAATATGATGCTGCCTAAATTGGATACATTTGTTTTGCTTACAAATGAAGGGCCTAGCTTGGAGAAGGATGAACATTGGAGCAAGAACAAGCATGGAGATGATGGCATGCGCAAGGGAAACAAGAACGGAGTTACAAGTGATGATTTCAGGACTTTGAAGCCACCATAATGGGTGCATGAAGCCTTGGACGAAATATACAAGATGCCACTTCATAAATTTCGTCCCAAGGCTATTTTAGGTGCTGCGTCACCTTATTATTGGGCCAGGCCCATGTAATTTCGAAATACATAAGTATAGGCTATTTTTAGAGTCCGTATGTGTGGGGAAACAAGAGATAGGGTTGATTTCGGACCCCTCCACCAAGGGCCACGAAATTCCCCCCTCTTCCTCCATATATACAGCCCTTAGGTCATCGTTTAGACTTTGGGTTTTGTTTAGATTAAAAGTTCGCCATAGCTGCAACTTCGCGTACTTCGTTTGTGTTCAACGACCAGACAAAGGCGACACAGAACCCGACCTTGATCAATAAAGCTTTCATCTTATATTCGCAATATCCAGATTGCAATCTTAGTTTCTTGCTTGTTCTCGCAGGAAACAGACCCTCGTGGTCAGGTTGATCGTGCTCCGGCGTGGTCAATAACCTCTCGGAGTTGGTTTAGCGATTGCTAAGGCGCGACGTCCTTGCACGTTCGTAGTCGGATCGTCAAAGTCGACTTCCACCAAAGCGATATCCATCATCTCATCGAAAGACGGGACACCTTTGCCTCTATCATAATGCATCATGGTGCCTAAGAAAAAGGGCACCACAGTGGTCGCTCATCGACGTCCAAGCCACCAGCACCCTCGCAGAGAGGCGACGTTGCAGGCAGCAACACAAGTGGAGGAGGTGGAGGAGGTAGTGGTCAAGATCAGCTTCCGCGACACTCCGGCGATCACAGCCAGGCGAGCGGAATCATCCATACCAACTCAACATTTGTCGTCTCCAAGGACGGAGCCATGCTACCTACAGGCGGTGTGGCGAACTCTAGGCACAACAGGGCGCAATCCAAGACGCCTATGCCGGTGCACACGCTGTGGCCATCTCAGACCAGGGGCAACGAGCAGCGCCGCGACGTTGGCGCGTCCAGCTCCTCACGGCAAGACCCTTGTGGATCATCCCCATGATACTCAGGGCCAATGTGCATACCAGCATACTGGCGAAAACGGGCAACAGTTGCAAGCTCGAGACGGGGTTGCTTCCAAGTGAGGTGGAAGCAAGCAAACCTTTCGTTCCTCGTACCTCTCCATGCCATCCATGCTTGAAGAAGCACTGGCCCGCGTCCAGTTACTCTTGGACTTTCCTCCCGCAGCAGACAAGATGGAGGATTGGAGAGAAACCATTCAGAGTCTTGTTAGCTTCGCCAACAATGACATAACGCAACGACCAAGGCCCTTGCAGCAACAGCCTGCCACTCCGGTGCATGCTGCTGGTGAAAGGATTGGAGGCGGCGCACCCACGATGCAATCTCCTCCACAACAGCAACAACCTCAGTGGCAAAGCCAGCATGTCGACGCCCATGACGACATGTCCATGGCGTCGGACGATCCATGAGCTCACCTCGGCTAGCACCAAAATCTACAAGAATGGCACGGCGAAGATGCTCGTACGACCATCCAACGGCAGCGGGAACCATGCCGTCAATATGAAAGGCGTGCGGGGTCTGCTGTTGATGAGCCTGCACCAGGGAACAATGGCGGCCTGCCTTATGGGGTAGGTTGTCCAGTGTTTACCCGAGAGCTGCAGCGGGTCCAGTGGCCCAGTTCCCGGAACTTCAAGCCAGAGGTGGAGAGAAGTACGACGGCAGGACACATCCGTAAGAGTTCTTGAGCATTTACACCATTGCGACACAATCTGCCTGAGCTCGTGACGACAAGGTTTTCGCCAACTATTTCCAGTTGGCGCTCAAGCCCAATATCAGATCATGGTTGATGAACTTGCCAGAAGACTCCATTTCCTGTTGGGCAGACTTGTGCGACAAGTTTGTTGGCCCTTCACAGGTGGCCACAAAGTTGCAGGCCAAGAAACAGATTTGCAGTTGATCCCATAGAAGGAAGACGAGTTGCTCCACAAGTACATACAAAGATTTAGTCATGTGCAACGCAATATTCCCGATATCCACCCCGCAGCAACCATTGTCGCATTCCGTTAGAACTTGAGGAACCACAAGATGCGGGAAGAGATGGCGATGACCAAGGTGAGAGATGTTTCCGGGCTTTACGCTCTGGCTGACAAGTGTGCACAGGCTGAGGAGGGAAGGAGACTTCCTGGAGAGAAGGTTGGCGCAAAATCTGATTCAGAGGATGATAATGCCGCCACCACCTCGAAGAAGAAAAATGAAAGGCGCAATAGGAAGCACAAAGCCACAATTGTTCTTGCTGTGGAGGGATCCGGCGATAGTGCCCCTGCCAAGAAGGTTGAGAGCTCCGTCAAGGAGGTTGCCAGATGCGCCTCATGCCAAGCCTTGGTGGCCGCTGATTAGACCAAGGGCTCCGGCAAGCAGTACTGCAAGATCCGTCGCACCAAGAGCGTGACCTTCAAGATTGCTGGCAAGTGGAGTAGCTTGCCGAGAAGCAGACGACTGAATATCAGAAGAGAGATAAGTAGAAGGCTGATGGTGTAAGTGGATCCGGCAAGAAACATGGTGGTCGAGGAGGTTGCCGTGGCAAGACCAAGCAGCAGAAAGGGAAGCCTGCAAGGAGTCGAGATAAGAAGGAAGATAATGAGGACGATGACGAAGAAGATGGCGACGAGTCTAGTGAGACAAAGTTCCAAAAGGCCACAGAAGCAATATGCATTGACGGAGGTGCATCTTCGCACTCTTCTCACCGCCAACTTAAGCAGCGGGTGCGTGAGGTCAATGTGACAGGGCCGGGGGTGGGTGCCTAGTAGCTCCTGCGATGGTCCAACACACCCATCATTTTTTACACCGAGGACCACCCTAATTGCACAACTGCGGTCGGGTGCTTGCAGCTGTTGGTTTGACCAACGATACGCAACCTTAAGGTGACAAAGATGCTGGTTGATAGTGGGGCTGGCCTCAACTTGATTTCGCCAGACGTGATCAAGAGGCTGCAAATTTCTGAGGAGGGACTGAAGAAGATTGGCATGTTCAGGGGAATCAATCCGGGAAGGAGCCAACCGAAGGGCAAGAACACTTTGCCAGTGACATTTGGCAGTGAACTCAACTATCCGACAGAGAAGATTGTCTTCGACGTCATCAAGATTCTATTGCCTTACAATGGAATCCTTGGATGCCCAACACTTTCAAAGTTCATGGCAGCATCCCACTATGCCTACAACACATTGAAGATGGTGATAGAGGCGGGGTGTCCCGATCTTTCGATGAGATGATAACTATCGATTTGGTGGAGATGACTTTGACGATCCGACTACAAACGTGCAACGACGTTGTGCCTTAGCAATCGCTAAACCAACTCCGAGAGGTTATTGACCACGCCGGAGCACGATCAACCTGACCACGAAGGTCTATTCCTGCAAGCAATCGAAGAACAAGCAAGAATATGATAAAAGCAATCTGAATATCGCGAATATGTATGAAGTATTGATAATGGTGGGGATCCGAAAAGTGGTCTTGGTCTGGTCGTTGGACACAAACGAAGCACACGAAGTTGCAATGGCTAACTTTTAACTAAACAAATCCCAAGGAAAAGCTACTAGATGGATCTACTTATATAGGAGCAAGGGGTGGCGGCCAAGGAGGTGGGAGGACGTCCCAAGGCAGCCTAAAACTAAATCTAGGTCGTACAAGGCCAATGGGCCCAAGTGGAGGTGATGTAACACCTTTGGACTTGTAGTTTGACTCGGATTCTGCTGCAGCATCAGATTGTTTCGTCCACAACTCAACGCTCCGGACGAATTTGAAGGTGATTCCAAATGGGTTGGAAAGTGCACGAAATCTAGTTTCCAACAAAAAAAATCACCCAATTCGGAGTCCGTATGAAAAAGTTGTGGGCGTTTTGAGTCAGGTATGTCTGTGCAGTCCGAATCTGAATCCAGAACGTGAGAGACTTGGACTCTATCTTCTCTTGGACGTGAAAGAACTTTTTGAACAGCAAATAAACATCTCTTTCTTCCTTATCTTCATATGTGGATTGTACAAATGTCCCATACACCTGCAATTAGACAAAACACAAAAGTGTGTGAAGTATTTTTGTTCTGGATAACATAAATAGATTATTGAATAGTTTGCACTAGAAATGACCTGACAAATATGCATATATGCAATATTTTTGGTCATATCCAAGGTAGTCATGTCCTCATCATCCTCCCCTTCTTGAAAATAAAGCCGTCCTCGGCGTTGCTTAATCTGAAATGTGGCTAACAAAAGAGACAAGGTGTACATGTTGTATATGTATATGTCATCCATTTTTACTTCCCTTGATTTTTGCATATATGACACATGAATAGATGAGTAACTTGCATAGTTCATAAAATCTAAAGCCAAAAAATTAGCACAAGAAGTAGAAGGCATGAAAATATTGCAACTCAGTTTGCACATATAAGTGAAGCTCTTATTCATTTAAAAAGATTGACGATGTTCATCATTAAACCATCCCAACATTGGTGAATAAACCTTACTTGCATCAAATTTACATGCTACAACATGCTTAAATAAGCAAACATGCAATAAGTTATTCAACACAGAATCATCACCAAGATTAGAGGTCATATCAAAATGATTAAACATTGGTTCTTTTGCATCAATAGTCAATTCAATGGGTGCACTCGAAATTGTTGGTATTTTAGTTGTTTGATCACATGGCAAAGTCAAATTATCAACGTAGTCCTCTAAAATAGGTGGTGTGATCAAAGTAGTGGGTAGCTCATCAGATGGTGCATTCAAATTGACAAGGCATTCATCATTCTCATGTAGAGATGGAAGATCAGTACCTTTGTCATTACCTCTTATGATCAACTCAGATGATGTAGCCACTCTCGGGGGCGATGTGTCACATGGTGGAGGTGATGTAGTCCTGACAACAACGGATGTGGTTGTCATAGTATGCCTAGTAGTTGAAGGAACAATCATATCAACTCTTGGAATGTGCACCTGCGCTTGTTCTCCTCGTGGCCAACACGTCGTTTTATTTCCTGTTCAGCTTTGCAAGCAAGATGAAACAATTGGTCCATAGGATAACACTCTGCATGAATTAGTATCTCTTGAATATCACGGTTTAATCCTCCCCAAAATCTATCCATAAAATCATCTTCACTTTCTTCTAAAGAGGAATGCAACAAGGTAGTTTGTAAATCATCATAATATTTTGTTACAGTTTCACTACCTTGTTTTAAGTGTTGCAACTTCTTAATCATGTCACGAGTATAATAAGCAGGGACGAAAGTATGTCGCATGGCAAGTTTCAAATCATCCCAAGTAGTAGGTATATAATCAGGGTGTAACCGACAATATTCACTCCACCAAACCAAAGCATAACCAGTGAAAGAACCAACCGCAACCTTAACCTTTTTATGTTCATCGAAATTATGGGAAGCAAATATATTTTTTATGTCGAACTCCCATTCAATATATAAAGCAGGTTTAAAACAGCCATTAAATGGTGGTATAGATACATTAACCTGATCATGTGCATTTGGATGTTTGTGCACCTCTCATGACGGTTGTGGTATTTGCAAAGGTGGTGGCACGTCTCCCGCGATTGACAAAGCCCATGAATTGACTCTGGATCCTGTCATGATTAGTAGAACAAGAAACAAAACCCAAAAATAATGTTCCTATAACTACTAGGATGTGGTGATAAAACACTCACAGTAAAGCAAATATCAATGTCTTACAAGTTCTTACCATGCAGCAGGCGGTGATCGGCAACCAGCGGTGTCAAGTAACTCCGAATATTGCGTAAAGCGATTGCCAGGGGAGCGTACGTATACACGGTGTAGAAATATGTGGAGCTGGGTTGGCTATATATGGTAGCAAAAGATTAGCAATAATCAATTCAAAGATGCAATGTTGAATAAACGCTCAACGATGGTACTGTGCTGGTCCTAGGCTAGACCGGACTAGAGACGCGAGCCTAGAACACTAATAAGGTCACGGCGTAGCACAACTAGCATCAATGAAGGATACTAAGTAGCTTTTGACAGCAAGATATAAGTGAAGATCACAACGGCAGTGAAGATAATGATGAAAAACAACTGCCAAGCAGGATATACAACAACTCTCTATCCAACTTTCCTCTTGAAAAGTTTGAGACAATTTTTTGATAAATTCTTTCAAAGAATGCTACTAACTCAAGCTTTCCAATGCAAAAAGAATCACTCAATTCCGAGTTGATATGAGGAGTCAAAGAATTCTAAAACTGGCCTGAAAAATTGGAACAAGCTGTGTTCACTAACTTCAGAGGGCAAAAAGACCTATTTAGAAGCCGATTTTGAGGTGTCAAATATTGAACTAGCTTCTGCAACTATTTAGATGCGGCTCGTCGCTATCTTCAATTTGAGTACTCACGGAGCCAAAACTGACTTCGTATGAGGAAGATACACCTGTTTTACTGAACAGTGCGAAAAGCAGATTCCAATCCGAATTCAGGTACGAGATTGAGTCTAGATAGATCCAAATTTTGTTTTTTTTTCTCCTCTCTTTTTTTTCTCACACTTTTTTTCTTTTCCTTTCTTTTTTTTCTGACTTTTTTTTACTTTTTTTTTCTCTCGTTTTTTTTCTCTATCTTTTTTTCTCTCTCCCTCTTTTCAAAACAAACTAGATAAGATGTAGATTGGATCAAGCGAAGATGGGAACGATCTCAACTATGATTATGACAATGAACGGTGGGTAGCACGTGGAGGAAATTGATGGATGGGTGGTGGACAGCGGAAGGGACAATGATGCAGCGGCGACGTGACTAATGTGAACAGAACTCGAAACTCTAAACGACCTAAACACTAAGACCAGCAACTCGACACGACGATGCAGCCGATAATTCAACTATGCAAGCAATGAAAAGAAAATTGCAAAGGCTCAGACTGGCTTGGACAAAGGATGAATAGATCTAACTCTTTTTTGTGGATTTTTCTTGGACAATAGGTAAGAAAATAAATCTAATCTAGGAAAACTGGAAATTCTCACCGAGCAACCTGAAAACTGATACCACTTGATAGAGGCGGGGTGTCCCGATCTTTCGATGAGATGATAACTATCGATTTGGTGGAGATGACTTTGACGATCCGACTACAAACGTGCAACGACGTTGTTCCTTAGCAATCGCTAAACCAACTCCGAGAGGTTATTGACCACGCCGGAGCACGATCAACCTGACCACGAAGGTCTATTCCTGCAAGCAATCGAAGAACAAGCAAGAATATGATAAAAGCAATCTGAATATCGCGAATATGTATGAAGTATTGATAATGGTGGGGATCCGAAAAGTGGTCTTGGTCTGGTCGTTGGACACAAACGAAGCACACAAAGTTGCAATGGCTAACTTTTAACTAAACAAATCCCAAGGAAAAGCTACTAGATGGATCTACTTATATAGGAGCAAGGGGTGGCGGCCAAGGAGGTGGGAGGACGTCCCAAGGCAGCCTAAAACTAAATCTAGGTCGTACAAGGCCAATGGGCCCAAGTGGAGGTGATGTAACACCTTTGGACTTGTAGTTTGACTCGGATTCTGCTGCAGCATCAGATTGTTTCGTCCACAACTCAACGCTCCGGACGAATTTGAAGGTGATTCCAAATGGGTTGGAAAGTGCACGAAATCTAGTTTCCAACAAAAAAAATCACCCAATTCGAAGTCCGTATGAAAAAGTTGTGGGCGTTTTGAGTCAGGTATGTCTGTGCAGTCCGAATCTGAATCCAGAACGTGAGAGACTTGGACTCTATCTTCTCTTGGGCCAAAAGTGACGTGAAAGAACTTTTTGAACAGCAAATAAACATCTCTTTCTTCCTTATCTTCATATGTGGATTGTACAAATGTCCCATACACCTGCAATTAGACAAAACACAAAAGTGTGTGAAGTATTTTTGTTCTGGATAACATAAATAGATTATTGAATAGTTTGCACTAGAAATGACCTGACAAATATGCATATATGCAATATTTTTGGTCATATCCAAGGCAGTCATGTCCTCATCAGATGGCTGGGCCGATAAGTGTCATGAACAACCACTTTGATAAGGAGGATGCGTTGATTTGCACTGATCAAATCTACCGGTAAGCAGTTGCAGCATCTGCCGCAAAAGCACTTGCTCCTGCCGACCAAGCTCCCAGGGAAAGAAGAGGAAGAAGACCGGCAAGATCTGATGAGGACATGACTACCTTGGATACGACCAAAAATATTGCATACATGCATATTTGTCAGGTGATTTCTAATGCAAACTATTCAATGGTCTATTTATGTTATCCAGAACAAAAATACTTCACACACTTTTGTGTTTTGTCTAATTGCAGGTGTATGGGACATTTGTACAATCCACATATGAAGATAAGGGAAAAGGAGATGTTTAGTTGTGTTCAAAAAGTCCTCTCACGTCACTTTTGGGCCAAGAGAAGATAGAGTCCAAGTCTCTCACGTTCTGGATTCAGATTCGGACTGCACAGACATACCTGACTCAAAACGCCAACAACTTTTTCATACGGACTCCGAATTGGGTGATTCTTTTTTTGTTGGAAACTAGATTTCGTGCTCTTTCCATCCCATTTGGATTCACCTTCAAATTCGTCCGGAGCGTTGAGTTAAGGACGAAACAATCTGACATTGCAGCAGAATCCGAGTCAAACGACAAGCCCAAAGGTGTTGCATCACCTCCACTTGGGCCCATGAGCCTTGTACGACCTAGGGTTAGTTTTAGGCTGCCTTGGGACGTCCTCCCACCTCCTTGGCCGCCACCCCTTGCTCCTATATAAGTAGACCATCTAGTAGCTTTTTTGATAGAGGCAAAGGTGTCCCGTCTTTCGATGAGATGGTGGATTTCGCTTTGGTGGAAGTCGACTTTGACGATCCGACTACGAACGTGCGAGGACGTCGCGCCTTAGCAATCGCAAAACCAACTCCGAGAGGTTATTGACCACGCCGGAGCACGATCAACCTGACCACGAGGGTCTGTTTCCTGCGAGCAAACGAAGAACAAGCAAGAAACTAAGATTGCAATCTGGATATTGCGAATATAAGATGAAAGCTTTATTGATCAAGATGGGGTTCTGTGACGCCTTTGTCTGGTCGTTGAACACAAACGAAGTACGCGAAGTTGCAGCTATGGCGAACTTTTAATCTAAACAAAACCCAAAGTCTAAACGATGCCCTAAGGGCTGTATATATGGAGGAAGAGGGGGGAATTTCGTGGCCCTTGGTGGAGGGGTCCGAAATCAACCCTATCTCTTGTTTCCCCACACATACGGACTCTAAAAATAGCCTATACTTATGTATTTCGAAATTACATGGGCCTGGCCCAATAATAAGGTGACGCAGCACCTAAAATAGCCTCGGGACGAAATTTAGGAAGTGGCATCTTGTATATTTCGTCCAAGGCTTCATGCACCCATTATGGTGGCTTCAAAGTCCTGAAATCATCACTTGTAACTCCGTTCTTGCTCCCCTTGCGCACGCCATCATCTCCATGCTTGTTCTTGCTCCAATGTTCATCCTTCTCCAAGCTAGGCCCTTCATTTGTAAGCAAAACAAATGTATCCAATTTAGGAAGCATCATATTCTCATGAACATTAGAATCACTACCAAGAAACGAAAGTACCTGGTAATTTAGTTGGCGTGCACGAGCTCTAGTAATCGGTCCAGTACGTATAGCAGCAGGGGTTGTGGGTGTAACAATTGTATTGATGTCCTCATCATCCTCCCCTTCTTGAAATGAAGTCGTTCTCGACGGAAGTTCATCTTGCTCACCCAAATAAGGCTTCAAATCTGCAATGTTAAAAGTGGGACTAACCCCAAAATCTGCAGGCAGCTCAAGTTTATATGCATTATCATTTATTTTCTCTAACACCTTAAAGGGACCATCAGCACGTGGCATTAGCTTTGATTTGCGCAAATCAGGAAATCTATCCTTACGCAAATGTAACCAAACAAGATCTCCAGGTGCAAACACAACATGTTTTCTACCCTTATCTCCAGCAAGTCTATATTTAGCATTCATACGCTCAATGTTTTCCTTAGTTAACTCATGCATTTTTAAAATCAATTCAGAACGTTCTTTAGCATCAAAATTAACCTTCTCCGAAGATGGAAGAGGCAACAAATCAATAGGTGCACGAGGTAGGAAACCATACACAACTTCAAAAGGGCACATCTTAGTAGTAGAATGCAATGAACGATTATAAGCAAATTCAATATGAGGCAAGCATTCCTCCCACATTTTCTTATTATTCTTCAAAACAGCCCTAAGCATAGTAGACAACGTTCTATTGACTACTTCAGTTTGTCCATCAGTTTGGGGGTGACAAGTAGTACTAAAAAGCAGTTTAGTCCCCAACTTAGCCCATAAACATCTCCAAAAGTGGCTAAGAAATTTAGTATCACGATCTGAAACAATAGTATTTGGCACACCATGCAAGCGAATAATTTCACGAAAGAACAAATCAGCAACATTAACAGCATCATCGCTTTTATGACATGGTATAAAGTGTGCCATTTTCGAGAATCTATCCACGACAACAAATATGCTATCCCTCCCCTTCTTTGCTCGAGGTAAACCTAAAACAAAGTCCATAGATATATCCTCCCAAGGAACACTAGGTACAGGCAAAGGCATATATAAACCATGAGGATTGAGTCGTGACTTAGCTTTTTGACATGTAGTGCAGCGAGCAATAAAACGCTCAACATCCCGTCTCATCTTGGGCCAAAAGAAATGTGTAGCAAGTACGTCCTCCGTCTTCTTCACGCCAAAGTGTCCCATTAATCCTCCTCCATGCGCCTCCTGCAACAACAAAAGACGAACGGAGCTAGCTGGAATGCATAGCTTGTTAGCACGAAACACAAATCCATCGTTAACAACAAACTTGTTCCACATTCTTCCTTCTTTACAATTCTGCATTACATCTTTAAAATCAGCATCATGCACATATTGATCTTTGATGGTCTCCAAACCAAATATTTTGAAGTCAAGTTGTGAAAGCATAGTATAGCGACGAGACAATGCATCAGCAATAACATTTTCTTTTCCCTTCTTGTGTTTAATGACATAAGGGAAAGTCTCAATGAATTCAACCCATTTAGCATGTCTACGATTCAGTTTAGCTTGACTTTTAATATGTTTCAGAGATTCATGATCAGAATGTATAACAAATTCTTTGGGCCATAAATAATGTTGCCATGTTTCTAAAGTCCGAACAAGAGCATATAATTCTTTATCATAAGTAGAATAATTCAGACTAGGCCCACTCAATTTTTTCAGAAAAGTATGCAACGGGTTTGCCATCTTGTAATAACACACCTCCTAATCCAATTCCACTAGCATCACATTCAAGCTCAAAAGTCTTATTAAAATCAGGAAGTTGGAGTAAAGGAGCATGTGTCAACTTATCTTTCAATACCGTGAAGGCTTCTTCCTGTGCCGTACCCCAAAGAAAAGGCACATCTTTCTTTGTAAGCTCATTGAGAGGTGCAGCAATGGTGCTGAAATCTCTCACAAAACGCCTATAGAATCCAGCGAGGCCAAGAAAACTCCTCACTTGTGTGACCGTTTTGGGCTGCGGCCAACTCTCAATAGCTTCAATCTTGGCTTTATCAACTTCAATTCCCTGTGGAGTAACAACATAGCCAAGAAAAGATACTCGGTCGGTGCAAAAGGTGCACTTCCCAAGGTTACCAAACAAACGTGCATCACGTAGAGCAATAAAAACAGCACGTAAATGTTCCAAATGTTCTTCCAAAGATCTGCTATAAATCAATATGTCATCAAAGTAAACTACCACAAATCGTCCAATGAAAGCACGTAAAACTTCGTTCATTAATCTCATGAAAGTACTAGGTGCATTAGTTAACCCAAAAGGCATGACTAACCACTCATATAATCCAAACTTAGTTTTGAATGCTGTTTTCCATTCATCTCCCAATTTCATACGAATTTGATGGTATCCACTACGTAAATCAACTTTGGAGAATATTGTAGAGCCACTCAATTCATCAAGCATATCATCTAGCCTAGGAATAGGATGACGATAACGAATAGTAATGTTATTAATGCCTCTACAATCAACACACATACGTGATGTACCATCCTTTTTCGGCACTAGAATAATAGGAACAGCACAAGGACTAAGGGATTCGCGTATATAACCTTTGTCGAGAAGCTCTTGTACTTGACGCATAATCTCCTTTGTCTCCTCTGGATTGGTACGGTATGGTGCACGGTTTGGCAGTGAAGCACCGGGAATTAAGTCAATTTGATGCTCAATCCCTCGAATAGGCGGTAATCCCGGTGGCACGTCTTGTGGAAAGACGTCAGCGAACTCCTGCAAAATGTTAGTGACAGCAGGAGGCAAAGAGGAAGGCACGTCCTCGAATGAAAATAATGCCTCTTTGCACACAAAAGCATAGCAAACAGATTTGCTGAAATCTAGCTCATCAATATCAGATTTGGTGGCAAATAAACATGCACTTTTCAATTTAATTTCAGAAGCAACACTAGATGGCTTATTATTAGGCTTCATTTGTTGCTCAAATTCTTTTGCCACAATCTGATTTTCACTCTTATTCTTCTCCTGTTGTGCTTTATTAGCTCTATTAATATCATCTTTCAAAATGGAATCAGGAGTCATAGGAAGCAAAGTAATATTTTTATCCTTATGAACAAGAGTATAGTGATTGTTTCTACCATGGTGTACAAAATTTTTATCAAATTGCCATGGTCTACCAAGTAATAAGGAACATGCTTGCATAGGTACCACATCACAATCAACATAATCAGCATATGTAGAGATACTTCAACTGCACCAGCACCTCCATCCGGTGCCACCTCCAGCCGTGATACAAGAAAACAGGCACAACCACCATTATCTGCCAAGAGCGCACCTGCGGGGCCTGCACAGCGTTCTTCTTCTTCCATGGCATCAACAGGGCACACAAGTGATATTATTTGTCGTCGTTGTAAGGGAGGAGGTCATTATGCGAGGGAATGCAAATCTCCGCGTGTGATGATTGCTACCGCGGATGGTGGATATGAGTCCGCTAGTGACTATGATGAGGAGACATTGGCCCTTATTACACGTGAAGAACATGGTGGAGATGATTCTGATCATGAGACGCAATACATGGCTCCTGAAGACGCTGACAGGTATGAATGTTTAGTTGCTCAACGTGTTTTGAGTGTGCAGGTCACACAAGCTGAGCAAAATCAGAGGCACAATTTGTTCCATACCATGGGAGTTGTGAAGGAACGTTCTGTGCGCGTCATAATAGACGGAGGGAGCTGCAACAACTTGGCTAGCATGGAGATGGTGGAGAAGCTTTCTCTCACCACAAGACCACATCCACATCCTTACTACATCCAATGGTTCAACAACAGCGGCAAGGTTAAGGTAACACGTACTGTTCGTGTGCATTTTAGTATCTCTACATATGCTGATTATGTTGATTGTGATGTGGTACCTATGCAAGCATGTTCCTTATTACTTGGTAGACCATGGCAATTTGATAAAAATTCTGTACACCATGGTAGAAACAATCACTATACTCTTGTTCATAAGGATAAAAATATTACTTTGCTTCCTATGACTCCTGATTCCATTTTGAAAGATGATATTAATAGAGCTAATAAAGCAAAACAGGAGACGAATAAGAGTGAAAATGAGATTGTGGCAAAAGAATTTGAGCAACAAATGAAGCCTAATAATAAACCATCTAGTGTTGCTTCTGAAATTAAATTGAAAAGTGCATGTTTATTTGCCACCAAATCTGATATTGATGAGCTAGATTTCAGCAAATCTGTTTGCTATGCTTTTGTGTGCAAAGAGGCATTATTTTCATTCGAGGACGTGCCTTCCTCTTTGCCTCCTGCTGTCACTAACATTTTGCAGGAGTTCGCTGACGTCTTTCCACAAGACGTGCCACCGGGATTACCGCCTATTCGAGGGATTGAGCATCAAATTGACTTAATTCCCGGTGCTTCACTGCCAAACCGTGCACCATACCGTACCAATCCAGAGGAGACAAAGGAGATTATGCGTCAAGTACAAGAGCTTCTCGACAAAGGTTATATACGCGAATCCCTTAGTCCTTGTGCTGTTCCTATTATTCTAGTGCCGAAAAAGGATGGTACATCACGTATGTGTGTTGATTGTAGAGGCATTAATAACATTACTATTCGTTATCGTCATCCTATTCCTAGGCTAGATGATATGCTTGATGAATTGAGTGGCTCTACAATATTCTCCAAAGTTGATTTACGTAGTGGATACCATCAAATTCGTATGAAATTGGGAGATGAATGGAAAACAGCATTCAAAACTAAGTTTGGATTATATGAGTGGTTAGTCATGCCTTTTGGGTTAACTAATGCACCTAGTACTTTCATGAGATTAATGAACGAAGTTTTACGTGCTTTCATTGGACGATTTGTGGTAGTTTACTTTGATGACATATTGATTTATAGCAGATCTTTGGAAGAACATTTGGAACATTTACGTGCTGTTTTTATTGCTCTACGTGATGCACGTTTGTTTGGTAACCTTGGGAAGTGCACCTTTTGCACCGACCGAGTATCTTTTCTTGGCTATGTTGTTACTCCACAGGGAATTGAAGTTGATAAAGCCAAGATTGAAGCTATTGATTTTAAAAATGCATGAGTTAACTAAGGAAAACATTGAGCGTATGAATGCTAAATATAAACTTGCTGGAGATAAGGGTAGAAAACATGTTGTGTTTGCACCTGGAGATCTTGTTTGGTTACATTTGCGTAAGGATAGATTTCCTGATTTGCGCAAATCAAAGCTAATGCCACGTGCTGATGGTCCCTTTAAGGTGTTAGAGAAAATAAATGATAATGCATATAAACTTGAGCTGCCTGCAGATTTTGGGGTTAGTCCCACTTTTAACATTGCAGATTTGAAGCCTTATTTGGGTGAGGAAGATGAACTTCCGTCGAGGACGACTTCATTTCAAGAAGGGGAGGATGATGAGGACATCAATACAATTGTTACACCCACAGCCCCTGCTGCTATACATACTGGACCAATTACTAGAGCTCGTGCACGCCAACTAAATTACCAGGTACTTTCGTTTCTTGGTAATGATTCTAATGTTCATGAGAATATGATGCTACCTAAATTGGATACATTTGTTTTGCTTACAGATGAAGGGCCTAGCTTGGAGAAGGATGAACATTGGAGCAAGAACAAGCATGGAGATGATGGCATGCGCAAGGGGAACAAGAACGGAGTTACAAGTGATGATTTCAGGACTTTGAAGCCACCATAATGGGTGCATGAAGCCTTGGACGAAATATACAAGATGCCACTTCATAAATTTCGTCCCGAGGCTATTTTAGGTGCCGCGTCACCTTATTATTGGGCCAGGCCCATGTAATTTCGAAATACATAAGTATAGGCTATTTTTAGAGTCCGTATGTGTGGGGAAACAAGAGATAGGGTTGATTTCGGACCCCTCCACCAAGGGCCACGAAATTCCCCCCTCTTCCTCCATATATACAGCCCTTAGGGCATCGTTTAGACTTTGGGATTTGTTTAGTTAAAAGTTAGCCATTGCAACTTCGTGTGCTTCGTTTGTGTCCAACGACCAGACCAAGACCACTTTTCGGATCCCCACCATTATCAATACTTCATACATATTCGCGATATTCAGATTGCTTTTATCATATTCTTGCTTGTTCTTCGATTGCTTGCAGGAATAGACCTTCGTGGTCAGGTTGATCGTGCTCCGGCGTGGTCAATAACCTCTCAGAGTTGGTTTAGCGATTGCTAAGGCACAACGTCGTTGCACGTTTGTAGTCGGATCGTCAAAGTCGTCTCCACCAAATCGATAGTTATCATCTCATCGAAAGATCGGGACACCCCGCCTCTATCATCTACAATGTTCAGACCACCATACACATGCAAAACTAGTGAAAGCACAAACAGCAGCAGCAACTCGTCTCTCCTCAGGATATTGTAAACATGTAAATCGTTGTTCAGTTTCTAACTCCCAAGTAAGATATATATCAGGAACATATCTACCCTCAAATGGTGGAATATTCAATTTCAGTTTAGGAATATGGACATCATCGCGTACCTGAGGTGGTGGTGCAGGCCTACCATTACGAATATATACCTGAGGTCGACCTGCTGGTGGTGGTGCTGGTGGCTGCTCGTAGATCTGATTTTGATCAACCTCATCCTCATAATCGCCCGCATACTCATCATCCTCCTGGGTACCAGCAACAGCAGTAGCAGGAGCCACAGAAGTATCAACAGCAGCACCAACAGTTTGGCCAAACGCAAGAGGAACACGGCTCGCTCGGCGAAGGTCTATTTCGCAACGTGGAGGTAGTCGTTGTTGTTGTTGTTGGAGAGGTGCATTAGGTGCAGCGGGTGGTGGTGGTGGAAGACGCGCGAGCAATTCATTAAATCTGTTATCGAGCTTTGTTTCGAACGTCTTCTCAAGGCCAGTGATCTTCTCCATGGCCTCTTCAAAATTGTTCAGCACATCTTGCACCTGTTCAGTCATCATTTGCTGAAACTTATCATGAAGCTCCTTGTTCGATAAATTCTCCCAGTCAATCTCGTCGGCTTGTGATCCTGGCATGGTTAGCAGCAATAGAAACACACAAGAATATGATCCTACAGACTACTAAGAAGTGGTGGTGGTGTATCACAAATCCGTCAAGCAAATCTCAAATTCTTACCAGTTCTTACCCAGCAGCAGGCGGTGATCGGCAACCGTTGTAGTCAAAAACTCTCAAAGCTTGGATAGAGCGATTACCAGGGAGAGTCGAACACACGACGTAGATGTATGTGGAGCTGGGAAGGCTTATAGTATGGTAGCAAAAAGGGTCAGCAATAATCAATTCAGAGATGCAAAGTTGAATAACCGCTCAACGACGGTACTGTGCTGGTCCTAGGCTAGACTGTGCTAGAGACGCGAGCCTAGAACACCAACAAAATCACGGCGCGGCACGTAAACAAGGGAAAAGCACACTCTGAAATTTTTTTTCGCTCTTTTTTTTTGCGCTCTTTTTTTTTGCGCTGCTTTTTTTTTGCGAAAAATCACTATAATGGCGAGTGTCTCAAAACTCTTCCTAGCTCAAACTGACAGGATGGGCACGAAATTTTTCGACCAATTTTTTTTTTTCGACTGCCCGGACCCAAAAACTGGAAACGGGTCAAAAAAAACTTCCTATAATGGCACCTGTCTCAAAACACTCAGAAACACCTAAAAATAGGATAGCCAGAATTTTTTTCGAAAAATGCGTTTTCGAAAAATTTTGGGCCTAAACGGAGCGTGGCTACCCGACTCGGAATCTAGATTGATCCCGAAAACAAACCTAATAAGCAAGGAACTCGGATTGGTGGTGGATATATGGTGGTGGTATATGGCAGCGGTGGTAGTATATGGATATGGATCGGTGGTGGTATATGGACACGGATTGGTGGTGGTATATGGATACGGATTCGGAGCGGTGGTGGTAGATGGCAGGGGCGATGATGATGGTGCGGCGACGGCATGACAACTTGTGAACAGAACTCGAAACTCTAAAAGACTAGACGCTAAGACCAGCAACTGAACATGACGATGCAACCGCAAATTCAACAAAGCAAATACAGAAAAGATTATGCAAGGCTCAGATTGGTTCGGATGGGATGAACTAACCCTAATTTTTTTGGCTTTTTCGTGGACTATAGGTATGAAGAACAGACTCGATCTAAACTACGAAAAACTGTAAAATCTCACCGAGCAACCTGGAAATCTGATACCACTTGATAGAGGCAAAGGTGTCCCGTCTTTCGATGAGATGGTGGATTTCGCTTTGGTGGAAGTCGACTTTGACGATCCGACTACGAACGTGCGAGGACGTCGCGCCTTAGCAATCGCTAAACCAACTCCGAGAGGTTATTGACCACGCCGGAGCACGATCAACCTGACCACGAGGGTCTATTTCCTGCGAGCAAACGAAGAACAAGCAAGAAACTAAGATTGCAATCTGGATATTGCGAATATAAGATGAAAGCTTTATTGATCAAGATGGGGTTCTGTGACGCCTTTGTCTGGTCATTGAACACAAACGAAGTACGCGAAGTTGCAGCTATGGCGAACTTTTAATCTAAACAAAACCCAAAGTCTAAACGATGCCCTAAGGGCTGTATATATGGAGGAAGAGGGGGGAATTTCGTGGCCCTTGGTGGAGGGGTCCGAAATCAACCCTATCTCTTGTTTCCCCACACATACGGACTCTAAAAATAGCCTATACTTATGTATTTCGAAATTACATGGGCCTGGCCCAATAATAAGGTGACGCAGCACCTAAAATAGCCTCGGGACGAAATTTAGGAAGTGGCATCTTGTATATTTCGTCCAAGGCTTCATGCACCCATTATGGTGGCTTCAAAGTCCTGAAATCATCACTTGTAACTCCGTTCTTGCTCCCCTTGCGCATGCCATCATCTCCATGCTTGTTCTTGCTCCAATGTTCATCCTTCTCCAAGCTAGGCCCTTCATTTGTAAGCAAAACAAATGTATCCAATTTAGGAAGCATCATATTCTCATGAACATTAGAATCATTACCAAGAAACGAAAGTACCTGGTAATTTAGTTGGCGTGCACGAGCTCTAGTAATTGGTCCAGTATGTATAGCAGCAGGGGTTGTGGGTGTAACAATTGTATTGATGTCCTCATCATTTTTCCTTGGGATTTGTTTAGTTAAAAGTTAGCCATTGCAACTTCGTGTACTTCGTTTGTGTCCAACGACCAGACCAAGACCGCTTCCGGATCCCCACCATTATCAATACTTCATATATATTTGCAATATTTAGATTGCTTTATCATATTCTTTCTCGTTCTTCGATTGCTTGCAGGAATAGACCTTCGTGGTCAGGCTGACCGTGCTTCCGGCATCGTCAGTAACCTCAGGAGATTGGTTTAGCGATTGCTAAGGCGCAACGTCGTGCACGTTTGTAGTCGGATCGTCAAAGTCGTCTCCACCAAATCGATAGTTATCATCTCATCGGAAGATCGGGACCCTCTCCTCTATCAAGATCACTGGCTCCGACAAGCGCGCCTCTTCGGAGTGCTACGCTCCTGTCAAGGATGTGCCAAAGAGCTATACTGGCAAGAGCAAGAAGAACAAGACTACTCCACTAGAAACCAAGAAGGTGTCCGCCAAGGAGGATGGTAAGGGAGGAACTTTCACCATAAGTTCCACCCTTGACAACAAATAGGAAGGCACGCGCGTTGCCTTCCTGCGGCGAATGTTGATGTGTTTGCATGCAACCATCTGACATCCCCAGCGTTCCCAGGGGTAATTGAGCACCACCTTCCGTCTACCCTCATGCACGGCCCGTCAAGCAGAAGGTGCAGAAGCAAGCTTTGGAGCGGCAAAAATTCATTGCCGAGGAGATCATGAAGTTGGAAGCAGCAGGTTTGGCCAAAGGTGTACTCCATCCCACATGGTTAGCTAATCCAGTTGTTGTGCGCAAGGTGAACATCAAGTGGTGTCTTTGTATTGATTATACAAACAACAATAAAGCTTACCTAAAGGACCCATTTCCCTTGCCGCGCATTGACCAGATTGTTGATTCTACTACTGGATGTGATCTGCTGTCATTCCTTGATGCCTACTCTGGGTATCATCAGATATTCATGTCAAAAGAGGATGAAGAGAAGACCGCATTCATCACTCCATGTGGCACATACTGCTTCATACGTATGCCTTTTGGATTGAAGAGTGCTGGTTCAATGTTTGCAAGAGCTATCCAGATTGGTTTTGAGCCCCAGCTACATAGAAATAAGGAAGCATATATGGATGCCATAGTGGTCAAAACCAAGGACAAGACAACACTGATACAAGATTTAGAAGAAACATCTGCTATTCTGCTAAAGATCAATCTGAAGCTCAATCCTGAGAAGTGTGTGTTTGCTGTTCCATCCGGCAAGCTTCTCGGGTTCTTAGTTTCTCAACATGGAATTGAAGACAATCTTGACAAGATCAAAGCAACTGAGCAGATTGAAGCACCAGAGTGCTTCAAGGATGTGCGCCGCCTTGCTGATTGCATTGCTGCACTGAGTAGGTTCATCTCCAAGTCTGCTGAGCGCGCCCTACCGTATGTCAAAAAATTGAAAAAGGCAGGTCCAATGAAATGGACTCCAGAAATGGAGGCAGCGCTGCATGACTTAAAGAAGTATCTTTCTTCTGCGCCAACACTAGTTGCCCCAAAACCGCAAGAGCCATTGCTATTATACTTGCAGCAACAAACCAAGTTTTCAGTGCTGCACTAGCGTCGGAAAGAGAAGCTTAGAGTGAAGAAGTAGCAGATGCAAGACCTTCAAGTGACAAGGTGGAATCTTCTCCAGCATGTCCTGGTGCCAACAAGTCAAGCGCAGTGCAAGCAAATGAGTCAGAGCAACAAATTGTGCAGAACAAGAAGTTGGTGTAGCGCCAAGGATCTTGAGGATTCCAGATGCAACAGGCAGGATTCTCTAGTGGGCATTGGAACTGTCAAGCTTTGATCTCAAATTTGAAATCACATCAACAATTCATAGCAGACCTTTGGCGGAGTTCATTGCAGAATGGACACCAACACCAGACGAAGAAATCCCACAAACCTCTCTCCTCGACAAGGAAATAACTAAGGATTGGATTATCTACTTTGATGGAGCTTTTTCGCTGCAAGGCACCGGTCCTGGAGTGCTACTTGTCGCACCCACCGGAGAGCACCTCAAGTGTGTAATTCAAATGCATTTCCCGAGGGAGAAGGCGACAAACAATACTACTAAGTACGAACGACTACTTGCCAGTCTCAAGATCGCGGCCAACCTTGGAATCAAGAAACTTATAAGCGGAGGCAACTCACAGTTGCTTGTGAAACCAGTCAATAAGGATTGTTAGAGTCCATTGATGGAGGCATATGTTGATGAAGTGTGGAAATTGGAAGAACACATCGATGGATTGCAAAGAGAGCATATTCCTCGTGTAGAAAACAACATTGCAGATGATCTGTCAAGCATGCCACACTTAAGTTACCTGTGGAACCATGAACTTTTGTGCTCCACTTGACTCAGGCATCCGTAACACCATCAGTTGGACAGAACAAGAGAAGAACGTTGAAATCCAGCAAAAACTTTCCTGCCGGGCTCCAAGAAACTACTAGCAAGGATGTTTCCACAGACAACGGCAAGCTTGCTAGTGAGGAGAAGGCTCTGGCAAAGAACCAAGTTCTTGTCATCGAGACAAGCACTCCCACAGCTGAACATATGCCTTTAGTCATTGTCGTCGAGCCACATGCTTTGGCATGGGCGCAACAGATTGTCGATTTCCTTCAAATATGAGAACTTCCCGAAGATCAGGAAGAAGTTGAAAGAGTAGCCCATCAATCAAGTATGTATCAGTTTGTCGGCAACGACATGTATAGAATAAGATCAAATGGGGTGAAATTGAAGTGTATCTATTGGGAAGATGGACAAAAGTTGTTGGCGAAGATACATAGGGGGATATGTGGCTGATGACCCACAAGTATAGGGGTGAGTCATAGTCCTTTAGATAAGTAAGAGTATCGAACCCAACGAGGAGCAGAAGGAAATGACAAGCGGTTCTCAGCAAGGTATTTCCTGCAAGGACTGAACTTATCGGTAGCGAGTAGTTTGATAGAAAGATAATTTGTAACAAGTGACAAGTAGCAACAGTAACTAAGGTGCAGCAAGGTAGCACAATCCTTTTTGTTCCAAAGGACAGGCTGGAACGCTCTCTTATAATAAGCTAAGCATTCTTGAGGACACACGGGAATTTCATCTAGTCACTTTCATCATGTTTGTTAGATTCGTGACCGCTACTTTGATAATTTGATATGTGGGTGGACCAGTGCTTGCAAATTGTTCTTACTTGAACAAGCCTCCCACTTATGATTAACCCCTCTCGCAAGCATCCGCAACTATGAAAGAAGAATTAAGATAAATCTATCCATAGCATTAAACATATGGATCCAAATCAGCCCCTTACGGAATAGCACATAAACTAGGGTTTAAGCTTCTGTCACTCTAGAAACCCATCATGTAATTACTACTCCACAATGCATTCCCTTAGGACCAAAGATGGTGAAGTGTCATGTAGTCGACATTCACATAACACCACTAAGGGAATCAACAACATACATATCATCAAAATATCGAACAAATACCAAATTCACATGATTACTTATGACAAGACTTCTCCCATGTCGTCAAGAACAAAAGTAACTACTCACACATCATATTCATGTCCAAGATTAGAGGGGTATTTAATAGAATAATAGATCTGTACATATGATCTTCCACCAAATAAACCAACTAGCATCAACTACAAGACGTAATCAACACTACTAGCAACCCACAGGCACCAATCTGAGGTTTTGATACAAAGATTGAGTACAAGAGATGAAGTAGGGTTTGATATGAGATGGTACTGCTGAAGATGTTGATGAATATTGGTCCTCCCACGATGAGAGGGTTGTTGGTGATGACGATGGCTTCGATTTCACCCTCCCAGAGGGAAGTGTCCCCGGTGGAATCACTAGGCCGGAGAGCAAAAGTGCTCATGTCCAAGTTTCGCCTCGAGTCGGCGGCACTAAGTACCAAAAGTCCTCCCGTTATTTTTTTCTAGGGAAAATGGGCTTATATACCAGAAGATGTCCACTGGAGCCTGGCTAGGGCCCCACAAGCCACCAGGGCGCGTCTAGGGGGTGGGCGTTCCCTGGTGCCTCGCGGGCACCTGGGTAGCCCCCTCTGGTACTTTTTGGCTCCAATATTTTTTATTTATTCCAAAATAAATCTCCGTAAAATTTCAGCTCATTTGGGATGTGCAGAATAGGATCTTTGACATAGCTTTTTCAGGTCCAAAATTCCATCTGTCGACAATCTCCCTCTTCATGTAGATCTTGCATTTTAAGAGAGAAAAGCTATTAGAATTGCTCCACAAAGTGTTATATTGATTAAAAACACTTTACAAAACAGTAGGAAATCATGATTCAAAATGGACATATCAACTCCCCAAAGCTTAGACCTCGCTTGTCCTCAAGTGAAAGCCGAGATCGATAATCATGCCCACATGTTTAGAGGGAGAGAGAGAGGTGTCGAAAAAACAAAATACAGACATAGTAGCATCATGATCATTATTATAACAACAATATTCATTATCAAAGAACTTCTGATAAACAAGAAACAATTCATCACAATAATCAAGTACATGGCATAAACTTTCTTGAAAACTAACAAACTATGTTCTTAGTCAACAATGTAATGGCAATTCATCATATTTCCAAGAAGTGTCTCATGTTAGAGCTTTTTAGCAAGTCCACATACTCAACCATCATTTATTCTTCTATGATTGCTAACACTCACAACATATATATGGAGCAAAAAGTTTCAGCCTGACACATAAAAAGACAGGGCCTTTTAATTTCGCCTCCCAACTTATTCTCCTCAAGGGCGATGTCAATAACTCATGAGCACTCATATCCAACTGGATATATGTGCCTAGATCTTTCCCTACCACATGATGCTTACAAAAGAGAAAAATAAAAAGGAATATAGGAGAACACTATTGAATCTTGAATAAAGGTAAATACATAGGAGTAAAAGATAGGCCCTTCACATAGGAAAGCAGAGGTTGTCATGCGCTTTTTGATTTTGGATGCAAAAGCTCTTAATGCAAAGGAATGTCACTTTACAATCCGTCGCTTTTATTTCTTTACGATCACAAGATCGTACAAAGGTTGTTTTCCCTTACACTAAAAGATCATACATATTTAAGAGCAATTTTTATTGCTTTATGCACCGATGACAATACTTGATTACTATATGGTTTATTATCAATTTAACAAAGTAGCGAGAGGAGCGAAACACCTGGCGATGGTGACTCCCACCCCCCACCCCCCCACACACCCTCGCACGGTGACTCCCATGGCGACTCCGGCCTTCTGCCCTAGTTTCCATCCCCGGTGACCCCAATGGATGGCCTCCTCCATTGGGACTTCTCCACGGCCTTAAGGTCAAGGACCAGGTGTGTACACGTTTTGGATCTACGGTTCATTTCGTCCCCAACCCCAACTCCAAGGAGTACTGATAGAGGCTAAGGTGTCCCGATGTTTCGATGAGATGGGGGCTGTCGTTTTCTGTGGGAGTCGACCTTGACGATCCGACTACGAACGTGCGAGACGTCGCGCCTTAGCAATCGCTAAACCAACTTCCGAGGGTTATTGACCACGCCGGAGCACGATCAACCTGACCACGAGGGTCTGTTTCCTGCGAGCAAACGAAGAACAAGCAAGAAACTGAAATTGCAATCGGGATATTGCGAATATAAGATGAAAGCTTTATTGATCAAGGTGGGGTTCTGTGACGTCTTGGTCTGGTCGTTGGACACAAACGAAGTACGCGAAGTTGCAGCTATGGCGAACTTTTAATCTAAACAAAACCCAAAGTCTAAACGACGCCCTAAGGGCTGTATATATGGAGGAAGAGGGGGAATTTCGTGGCCCTTGAGGGTGGGGTCCGAAACCAACCCTAACTCTTGTTTCCCCACACATACGGACTCTAAAAATAGCCTATACTTAAGTATTTCGAAATTACATGGGCCTGGCCCATTAATAAGGTGACGCAGCACCTAGAATAGCCTATGGACGAATATTATGAAGTGGCATCTTGTGTATTTCGTCCAAGGCTTCATGCACCCCTTATGGCGGCTTCAAACTCCTGAAATCATCACTTGTAACTCCGTTCTTGATCCCCTTGTGCATGCCATCAACTCCATGCGTGTTCTTGCTCCAATGTTCATCCTTCTCCAAGCTAGGCCCTTCATTTGTAAGCAAAACAAATGTATCCAATTTAGGCAGCGTCATAATCTCATGAACATTAGAATCATTACCAAGAAACGAAAGTACCTGGTAATTTAATTGGCGTGCGCGAGCTCTAGTAATTGGTCCAGTAAATGTAACAGTAGGGGCTGTGGGTGTAACAATGGTATTGATGTCCTCATCATCCTCCTCTTCTTGAAATGAAGTCGTCCTCGACGGAAGCGCATCTTCGTCACCCAAATAAGGCTTCAAATCTGCAATGTTAAAAGTGGGACTAACCCCAAAATCTACAGGTAGCTCAAGTTTATATGCATTATCATTTATTTTCTCTAACACCTTAAAAGGACCATCAGCACGTGGCATTAGCTTTGATTTGCGCAGGTTAGGAAATCTATCTTTACGCAAATGTAACCAAACAAGATCTCCAGGCGGAAACACAACATGTTTTCTACCCTTATCTCCAGCAAGTCTATATTTAGCATTCATACGCTCAATGTTTTCCTTAGTTAACTCATGCATTTTTAAAATCAATTCAGAACGTTCTTTAGCATCAAAATTAACCTTCTCTGAAGATGGAAGAGGCAACAAATCAATAGGTGCACGAGGTAGGAAACCATACACAATTTCAAGAGGGCACATCTTAGAAGTAGAATGCAATGAACGATTATAAGCAAATTCAATATGAGGCAAGCATTCTTCCCACATTTTCTTGTTATTCTTCAAAACATCCCTAAGCATAGTAGACAATGTTCTATTGACTACTTCAGTTTGTCCATCAGTTTGGGGGTGACAAGTAGTACTAAAAAGCAGCTTAGTCCCCAACTTAGCCCATAAACATCTCCAAAAGTGGCTAAGAAATTTAGTATCACGATCTGAAACAATAGTATTTGGCACACCATGTAAGCGAATAATTTCACGAAAGAACAAATCAGCAACATTAACAACATCATCGCTTTTATGACATGGTATAAAGTGTGCCATTTTCGAGAACCTATCCACGACAACAAATATGCTATCCCTCCCCTTCTTTGTTCGAGGTAAACCTAAAACAAAGTCCATAGATATATCCTCCCAAGGAACACTAGGTACAGGCAAAGGCATATATAAACCATGAGGATTGAGTCGTGACTTAGCTCTTTGACATGTAGTGCAGCGAGCAACAAAACGCTCAACGTCCCGTCTCATCTTTGGCCAAAAGAAATGTGTAGCAAGTATATCCTCCGTCTTCTTGACGCCAAAGTGTCCCATTAATCCTCCTCCATGCGCCTCCTGCAACAACAAAAGACGAACGGAGCTAGCTGGAATGCATAGCTTGTTAGCACGAAACACAAATCCATCGTTAAGAACGAACTTGTTCCAAGTTCTCCCTTCCTTACAATTCTGCAATACATCTTTAAATTCAGCATCATGAACATATTGATCTTTGATGGTCTCCAAACCAAATATTTTGAAGTCAAGTTGTGAAAGCATAGTATAACGACGAGACAAGGCATCAGCAATAACATTTTCTTTACCCTTCTTGTGTTTAATGACATAAGGGAAAGTCTCAATGAATTCAACCCATTTAGCATGTCTACGGTTCAGTTTTGCTTGACTTTTAATGTGTTTCAAAGATTCATGATCAGAATGTATAACAAATTCCTTGGGCCATAAATAATGTTGCCATGTTTCTAAGGTCCGAACAAGAGCATATAATTCTTTATCATAAGTAGAATAGTTCAGACTAGGCCCACTCAATTTTTCAAAAAAGTATGCAACAGGTTTTCCATCTTGTAATAACACACCTCCTAATCCAATTCCACTAGCATCACATTCAAGCTCAAAAGTCTTATTAAAGTTAGGAAGTTGGAGTAAAGGAGCATGTGTCAACTTATCTTTCAATACCGTGAAGGCTTCTTCCTGTGCGGTACCCCAAACAAATGGCACATCCTTCTTTCTAAGCTCGTTGAGAGGTGCAGCAATGGTGCTGAAATCTCTCACAAAACGCCTATAGAAACCAGCGAGGCCAAGGAAACTCCTCACTTGTGTGACCGTTTTGGGCTGCGGCCAACTCTCAATAGCTTCAATCCTGGCTTTATCAACTTCAATTCCCTGTGGAGTAACAACATAGCCAAGAAAAGATACTCGGTCGGTGCAAAAGTTGCAATTTCCAAGGTTTCCAAACAAACGTGCATCACGTAGAGCAATAAAACAGCACGTAAATGTTCCAAATGTTCCTCCAAAGATTTGCTATAAATTAATATGTCATCAAAGTAAACTACCACAAATCGTCCAATGAAAGCACGTAAAACTTCGTTCATTAACCTCATGAAAGTACTAGGTGCATTAGTTAACCCAAAAGGCATGACTAACCACTCATATAATCCAAACTTAGTTTTAAATGCTGTTTTCCATTCATCACCCAATTTCATACGAATTTGATGGTATCCACTACGCAAATCAACTTTGGAGAATATTGTAGAGCCACTCAATTCATCAAGCATATCATCTAGCCTAGGAATAGGATGACGACAACGAATAGTAATATTATTAATGCCTCTACAATCAACGCACATACGCAACGTACCATCCTTTTTCGGCACTAAAATGATAGGAACAGCACAAGGACTAAGGGATTCGCGTATATAACCTTTGTCGAGCAGTTCTTGTACTTGACGCATAATCTCCTTCGTCTCCTCTGGATTGGTACGGTATGGTGCACGGTTGGGTAGCGAAGCACCGGGAATTAAGTCAATTTGATGCTCAATCCCTCGAATAGGTGGTAATCCCGGTGGCACGTCTTGTGGAAAGACGTCAGCGAACTCCTGCAAAATGTTAGTGACAGCAGGGGGCAAAGAGGAAGTGATAGAGGCGGGGGTGTCCCGATCTTTCGATGAGATGATAACTATCGATTTGGTGGAGACAACTTTGACGATTCGACTACAAACGTGCACGACGTTGCGCCTTAGCAATCGCTAAACCAACTCCGAGAGGTTATTGACCACGCCAGAGCACAATCAACCTGACCACGAAGGTCTATTCCTGCAAGAAATCGAAGAACAAGCAAGAATATGATAAAGCAATCTGAATATTGCGAATATAGATGAAGTATTGATAAAGGTGGGGATCCGAAAGCGGTCTTGGTCTGGTCGTTGGACACAAACGAAGTACACGAAGTTGCGTTGGCTAACTTTTAATTAAACAAATCCCAAGGAAAAAGCTACTAGATGGATCTACTTATATAGGAGCAAGGGGTGGTGGCCAAGGAGGTGGGAGAACGTCCCAAGGCAGCCTAAAACCAACCCTAGGTCGTACAAGGCTCATGGGCCCAAGTGGAGGTGACGTAACACCTTTGGACTTGTAGTTTGACTCGGATTCTGCTGCAGCATCAGATTGTTTCGTCCACAACTCAACGCTCCGGACGAATTTGAAGGTGATTCCAATTGGGTTGGAAAGTGCACGAAATCTAGTTTCCAACAAAAAAAGAATCACCCAATTCGGAGTCCGTATGAAAAACTTGTGTGCGTTTTGAGTCAGGTATGTCTGTGCAGTCCGAAGCTGAATCCAGAACGTGAGAGACTTGGACTCTATCTTCTCTTGGGCCAAAAGTGACGTGAGAGAACTTTTTGGACAGCAAATAAACATCTCTTTCTTCCTTATCTTCATATGTGGATTGTACAAATGTCCCATACACCTGCAATTAGACAAAACACAAAAGTGTGTGAAGTATTTTTGTTCTGGATAACATAAATAGATTATTGAATAGTTTGCACTAGAAATCACCTGACAAATATGCATATATGCAATATTTTTGGTCATATCCAAGGTAGTCATGTCCTCATCATCCTCCCCTTCTTGAAAATAACGCCGTCCTCGGCGTTGCTTAATCTGAAATGTGGCTAACAAAAGAGACAAGGTGTACATGTTGTATATGTATATGTCATCCATTTTTACTTCCCTTGATTTTTGCATATATGACACATGAATAGATGAGTAACTTGCATAGTTCATAAATCTAAAGCCAAAAAATTAGCACAAGAAGTAGAAGGCATGAAAATATTGCAACTCAGTTTGCACATATAAGTGAAGCTCTTATTCATTTCAAAAGATTGACAATGTTCATCATTAAACCATCCCAACATTGGTGAATAAACCTTACTTGCATCAAATTTACATGCTACAACATGCTTAAATAAGCAAACATGCAATAAGTCATTCAACACAGAATCATCACCAAGATTAGAGGTCATATCAAAATGATTAAACATTGGTTCTTTTGCATCAATAGTTAATTCAATGGATGCACTCAAAATTGTTGGTATTTCAGTTGTTTGATCACATGGCAAAGTCAAATTATCAACGTAGTCCTCTAAAATAGGTGGTGTGATCAAAGTAGTGGGTAGCTCATCAGATGGTGCATTCAAATTGACAAGGCATTCATCATTCTCATGTAGAGATGGAAGATCAGTACCTTTGTCATTACCTCTTATGATCAACTCAGATGATATAGCCACTCTCGGGGGCGATGTGTCACATGGTGGAGGTGATGTAGTCCTGACAACAACGGATGTGGTTGTCATAGTATGCCTAGTAGTTGAAGGAACAATCATATCAACTCTTGGAATGTGCACCGTGCGCTTGTTCTCCTCGTGGCCAACACGTCGTTTTATTTCCTGTTCAGCTTTGCAAGCAAGATGAAACAAATGGTCCATAGGATAACACTCTTCATGAATTAGTATCTCTTGAATATCACGGTTTAATCCTCCCCAAAATCTATTCATAAAATCATCTTCACTTTCTTCTAAAGAGGAATGCAACAAGGTAGTTTGTAAATCATCATAATATTTTGTTACAGTTTCACTACCTTGTTTTAAGTGTTGCAACTTCTTAATCATGTCACGAGTATAATAAGCAGGGACGAAAGTATGTCGCATGGTGATAGAGGCGGGGTGTCCCGATCTTTCGATGAGATGATACTACCGATTTGGTGGAGACGACTTTGACGATCCGACTACAAACGTGCACGACGTTGCGCCTTAGCAATCGCTAAACCAATCTCCTGAGGTTATTGACCACGCCGGAGCACGATCAACCTGACCACGAAGGTCTATTCCTGCAAGCAATCGAAGAACAAGCAAGAATATGATAAAAGCAATCTGAATATTGCGAATATATATGAAGTATTGATAAAGGTGGGGATCCGTAAGCGGTCTTGGTCTGGTCGTTGGACACAAACGAAGTACACGAAGTTGCAATGGCTAACTTTTAACTAAACAAATCCCAAGGAAAAGCTACTAGATGGATCTACTTATATAGGAGCAAGGGGTGGCTGCCAAGGAGGTGGGAGGACGTCCCAAGGCAGCCTAAAACTAAATCTAGGTCGTACAAGGCCAATGGGCCCAAGTGGAGGTGATGTAACACCTTTGGACTTGTAGTTTGACTCGGATTCTGCTGCAGCATCAGATTGTTTCGTCCACAACTCAACGCTCCGGACGAATTTGAAGGTGATTCCAATTGGGTTGGAAAGTGCACGAAATCTAGTTTCCAACAAAAAAAAGAATCACCCAATTCGGAGTCCGTATGAAAAACTTGTGTGCGTTTTGAGTCAGGTGTGTCTGTGCAGTCCGAATCTGAATCCAGAACGTGAGAGACTTGGACTCTATCTTCTCTTGGGCCAAAAGTGACGTGAGAGAACTTTTTGGACAGCAAATAAACATCTCTTTCTTCCTTATCTTCATATGTGGATTGTACAAATGTCCCATACACCTGACAAATATGCATATATGCAATATTTTTGGTCATATCCAAGGTAGTCATGTCCTCATCATCCTCCCCTTCTTGAAAATAAAGCCGTCCTCGGCGTTGCTTAATCTGAAATGTGGCTAACAAAAGAGACAAGGTGTACATGTTGTATATGTATATGTCATCCATTTTTACTTCCCTTGATTTTTGCATATATGACACATGAATAGATGAGTAACTTGCATAGTTCATAAAATCTAAAGCCAAAAAATTAGCACAAGAAGTAGAAGGCATGAAAATATTGCAACTCAGTTTGCACATATAAGTGAAGCTCTTATTCATTTCAAAAGATTGACAATGTTCATCATTAAACAATCCCAACATTGGTGAATAAACCTTACTTGCATCAAATTTACATGCTACAACATGCTTAAATAAGCAAACATGCAATAAGTCATTCAACACAGAATCATCACCAAGATTAGAGGTCATATCAAAATGATTAAACATTGGTTCTTTTGCATCAATAGTTAATTCAATGGGTGCACTCAAAATTGTTGGTATTTCAGTCGTTTGATCACATGGCAAAGTCAAATTATCAACATAGTCCTCGAAAATAGGTGGTGTGATCAAAGTAGTGGGTAGCTCATCAGATGGTGCATTCAAATTGACAAGGCATTCATCATTCTCATGTAGAGATGGAAGATCAGTACCTTTGTCATTACCTCTTATGATCAACTCAGATGATGTAGCCACTCTCGGGGGCGATGTGTCACATGGTGGAGGTGATGTAGTCCTGACAACAACGGATGTGGTTGTCATAGTATGCCTAGTAGTTGAAGGAACAATCATATCAACTCTTGGAATGTGCACCGTGCGCTTGTTCTCCTCGTGGCTAACACGTCGTTTTATTTCCTGTTCAGCTTTGCAAGCAAGATGAAACAAATGGTCCATAGGATAACACTCTTCATGAATTAGTATCTCTTGAATATCACGGTTTAATCCTCCCCAAAATCTATCCATAAAATCATCTTCACTTTCTTCTAAAGAGGAATGCAACAAGGTAGTTTATAAATCATCATAATATTTTGTTACAGTTTCACTACCTTGTTTTAAGTGTTGCAACTTCTTAATCATGCCACGAGTATAATAAGCAGGGACGAAAGTATGTCGCATGGCAAGTTTCAAATCATCCCAAGTAGTAGGTATATAATCAGGGTGTAACCGACAATATTCACTCCACCAAACCAAAGCATAACCAGTGAAAGAACCAACCGCAACCTTAACCTTTTTATGTTCATTGAAATTATGGGAAGCAAATATATTTTTTATGTCGAACTCCCATTCAATATATAAAGCAGGTTTAAAACGACCATTAAATGGTGGTATAGATACATTAACCTGATCATGTGCATTTGGATGTTTGTGCACCTCTCGTGACGGTTGTGGTATTTGCAAAGGTGGTGGCACGTCTCCCGCGATCGACAAAGCCCATGAATTGACTCTGGATCCTGTCATGATTAGTAGAACAAGAAGCAAAACCCAAAAATAATGTTCCTATAACTACTAGGATGTGGTGGTAAAACGCTCACAGTAAAGCAAATATCAATGTCTTACAAGTTCTTACCATGCAGTAGGCGGTGATCGGCAACCAGCGGTGTCAAGTAACTCCGAATATTGAGTAAAGCGATTGCCAGGGGAGCGTACGTATACACGGTGTAGAAATATGTGGAGCTGGGTTGGCTATATATGGTAGCAAAAGATTAGCAATAATCAATTCAAAGATGCAATGTTGAATAAACGCTCAACGACGGTACTGTGCTGGTCCTAGGCTAGACCGGACTAGAGACGCGAGCCTAAAACACTAATGAGGTCACGGCGTAGCACAACTAGCATCAATGAAGGATACTAAGTAGCTCTGGACATCAAGATATAAGTGAAGATCACAACGGCAGTAAAGATAATGATGAAAAACAACTGCCAAACAGGATATACAACAACTCTCTCTCCAACTTTCCTCTTGAAAAGTTTGAGCCAATTTTCTGATAAATTCTTTCAAAGAATGCTACTAACTCAAGCTTTCCAATGCAAAAAGAATCACTCAATTTCGAGTTGATATGAGGAGTCAAAGAATTCTAAAACTGGCCTGAAAAATTGGAACAAGCTGTGTTCACGAACTTCAGAGGGCAAAAAGACCTATTTAGAAGCCGATTTTGAGGTGTCAAATATTGAATTAGCTTCTGCAACTATTTAGATGCGGCTCGTCGCTAGCTTCAATTTGAGTACTCACGGAGCCAAAATGGACTTCGTATGAGGAAGATACACCTGTTTTACTGAACAGTGCGCAAAACAGATTCCAATCCGAATTCAGGTACGAGATTGATTCTAGATAAATCCGATTTTTTTCTTCTCTCTTTTTTTTTCTCACGCTTTTTTTTCTTCTCTCTTTTTTTCTTTTTTTTTCCTCTCTTTTTTTTCCTCTATCTTTTTTTCTCCCTCTTTCCAAGACAAACTAGATAAGATGCAGATTGGATCAGGCGAAGATGTGAATGACCTCAACTATGATTATGACAATGAACAGTGCGTAGCACGTGGTGGAAATTAATGGATGGGAAGGTGGACAGCGAAAGGGATAATGATGCAGCGGCGGCGTGACTAATGTGAACAGAACTCGAAACTCTAAAGGAACTAGACACTAAGACCAGCAACTGACACGACGATGCAACCGATAATTCAACTATGCAAGCAATGAATAGAAAATTGCACAGGCTCAGACTGGCTTGGATAAAGGATGAACAGATCTAACTTTCTTTTGTGGCTTTTTCTTGGACAATAGGTAAGAAAATAAATCTAATCTAGGAAAACTGGAAATTCTCACCGAGCAACCTGAAAACTGATACCACTTGATAGAGGCGGGGGTGTCCCGATCTTTCGATGAGATGATAACTATCGATTTGGTGGAGACGACTTTGACGATTCGACTACAAACGTGCACGACGTTGCGCCTTAGCAATCGCTAAACCAACTCCGAGAGGTTATTGACCACGCCAGAGCACAATCAACCTGACCACGAAGGTCTATTCCTGCAAGCAATCGAAGAACAAGCAAGAATATGATAAAGCAATCTGAATATTGCGAATATAGATGAAGTATTGATAAAGGTGGGGATCCGAAAGCGGTCTTGGTCTGGTCGTTGGACACAAACGAAGTACACGAAGTTGCGTTGGCTAACTTTTAATTAAACAAATCCCGAAGAAAAAGCTACTAGATGGATCTACTTATATAGGAGCAAGGGGTGGTGGCCAAGGAGGTGGGAGAACGTCCCAAGGCAGCCTAAAACCAACCCTAGGTCGTACAAGGCTCATGGGCCCAAGTGGAGGTGACGTAACACCTTTGGACTTGTAGTTTGACTCGGATTCTGCTGCAACATCAGATTGTTTCGTCCACAACTCAACGCTCCGGACGAATTTGAAGGTGATTCCAATTGGGTTGGAAAGTGCACGAAATCTAGTTTCCAACAAAAAAAGAATCACCCAATTCGGAGTCCGTATGAAAAACTTGTGTGCGTTTTGAGTCAGGTATGTCTGTGCAGTCCGAATCTGAATCCAGAACGTGAGAGACTTGGACTCTATCTTCTCTTGGGCCAAAAGTGACGTGAGAGAACTTTTTGGACAGCAAATAAACATCTCTTTCTTCCTTATCTTCATATGTGGATTGTACAAATGTCCCATACACCTGCAATTAGACAAAACACAAAAGTGTGTGAAGTATTTTTGTTCTGGATAACATAAATAGATTATTGAATAGTTTGCACTAGAAATCACCTGACAAATATGCATATATGCAATATTTTTGGTCATATCCAAGGTAGTCATGTCCTCATCAGGAAGGCACGTCCTCGAATGAAAATAATGCCTCTTTGCACACAAAAGCATAGCAAACAGATTTGCTAAAATCTAGCTCATCAATATCAGATTTGGTGGCAAGTAAACATGCACTTTTCAATTTAATTTTAGAAACAACAGTAGATGGTTTATTATTAGGCTTCATTTGGTGCTCAAATTCTTTTGCCACAATCTGATTTTCACTCTTATTTGTCTCCTGTTTTGCTTTATTAGCTCTATTAATATCATATTTCAAAATGGAATCAGGAGTCATAGGAAGCAAAGTAATATTTTTATCGTTATGAACAAGAGTATACTGATTGTTTCTACCATGGTGTACAAAATTTTTATCAAATTGCCATGGTCTACCAAGTAATAAGGAACATGCTTGCATAGGTACCACATCACAATCAACATAATCAGCATATGTAGAGATACTAAAATGCACACGAACAGTACGTGTTACCTTAACCTTGCCGCTGTTGTTGAACCATTGGATGTAGTAAGGATGTGGATGTGGTCTTGTGGTGAGAGATAGCTTCTCCACCATCTCCACGCTAGCCAAGTTATTGCAGCTCCCTCCATCTATGATCACACGAACAGAACGTTCCTTCACAACTCCCTTTGTATGGAACAAATTATGCCTCTGATTTTGCTCAGCTTGTGTAACCTGCACACTCAAAACACGTTGAGCAACTAAACATTCATACCTGTCAGCATCTTTAGGAGCCATGTATTGCGTCACATGATCAGAATCGTCTCCACCGTGTTCTTCACGTGTAATAAGAGCCAAAGTCTCCTCATCATAGTCACTAGCGGACTCATACCCACCATCCTCAGTAACAATCATCACACGCTTAGATGGGCATTCTCTCGCAAAATGACCTCCAGCCTTGCAACGTCGACAAATAATATCATGTGTTTGCCCTGTTGATGCCATGGATGAAGAAGAGCTCTTTGCAGGCCCAGAAGGTGTGCTCTTGGCAGATAGTGGTGATTGTGCCTGCTTTATTGTATCACGGTTGGAGGTGGCAGCCGACGGAGGCGCCGGTGTAGCAGAACGTGTGGATGTAGATGATGCACGTGGTGTCCATGATGAAGGTCGACCTGCAGAAAAGTTAGTCCGCGCCAATGCCTGTCGATCCTGCACTTCACGTTCAGCTTTACAAGCAAGATGGAATAAACGAGTGATATTAGTATACTCCTTATACTCTAGAATCGTCTGAATCTCTCTATTTAATCCACCCATAAAACGTGCAAGCATAGCTTCATTCTCCTCAACAATACCACATCTAATCATGCCAGTTTGTAATTCCTGATAATATTCTTCTACAGAATTTTTTCCCTGTCTTAAGCGCTGCAATTTTTGAAGTAATTCACGTTGATAATCTGGTGGAACCCAACGAGTACGCATAGCAGTTTTCAAAGCATCCCAAGTAGCCGGAATAGGATATAATCTACAATGCTCAAACCACCAAACACATGCAAAACTAGTGAACGCACAAACAGCAGCAGGAACACGTCTCTTGATGAGGACATCAATACAATTGTTACACCCACAACCCCTGCTGCTATACATACTGGACCAAATACTAGAGCTCGTGCACGCCAACTAAATTACCAGGTACTTTCGTTTCTTGGTAATGATTCTAATGTTCATGAGAATATGATGCTGCCTAAATTGGATACATTTGTTTTGCTTACAAATGAAGGGCCTAGCTTGGAGAAGGATGAACATTGGAGCAAGAACAAGCATGGAGATGATGGCATGCGCAAGGGGAACAAGAACGGAGTTACAAGTGATGATTTCAGGACTTTGAAGCCACCATAATGGGTGCATGAAGCCTTGGACGAAATATACAAGATGCCACTTCATAAATTTCTTCCCGAGGCTATTTTAGGTGCCGCGTCACATTATTATTGGGCCAGGCCCATCTAATTTCGAAATACATAAGTATAGGCTATTTTTAGAGTCCGTATGTGTGGAGAAACAAGAGATAGGGTTGATTTCGGACCCCTCCACCAAGGGCCACGAAATTCCCCCCTCTTCCTCCATATATACAGCCCTTAGGGCATCGTTTAGACTTTGGGGTTTTGTTTAGATTAAAAGTTCGCCATAGCTGCAACTTTGTGTACTTCATTTGTGTTCAACGACCAGACAAAGGCGTCACAGAACCCCACCTTGATCAATAAAGCTTTCATCTTATATTCGCAATATCCAGATTGCAATCTCAGTTTCTTGCTTGTTCTTTGTTTGCTCGCAGGAAACAGACCCTCGTGGTCAGGTTGATCGTGCTCCGGCGTGGTCAATAACCTCTCGGAGTTGGTTTAGCGATTGCTAAGGCGCGACGTCCTCGCACGTTCGTAGTCGGATCGTCAAAGTCGACTGCCACCAAAGCGATATCCATCATCTCATCGAAAGACGGGACACCTTTGCCTCTATCAAGTGGTATCAGATTTCCAGGTTTCTCGGTGAGATTTTATAGTTTTTCGTAGTTTAGATCGAGTCTGTTCTTCATACCTATAGTCCACGAAAAAGCCACACAAAAAATTAGGGTTAGTTCATCATATCCGAACCAATCTGAGCCTTTGCATAATCTTTTTAGGGTTTTGCTTTGTTGAATTTGCGGTTGCATCGTCGTGTCTAGTTGCTGGTCTTAGAGTCTAGTCTTTTAGAGTTTTGAGTTCTGGTCATAAGTTGTCACGCCGCCGCCGCACCATCATCATCACCCTTGCCATCTACCACCACCGCTTATCCGCCACCGCTTCGAATCCGTATCCATATACCACCACAGCTGTCATATACCACCACCGCTGCCATCTACCACAATATATCCACCACCAATCCGAGTTCTTGTCATATTAGGTTTGTTTTCGAGATCCATCTAGATTCCGATTCGTGTTTCCTTGCCGGAGTAGGTTTCGGAAAAAAAAAGTCCGGAAACCACGCTCCGTTTAGGCCAAAAAAATTTCGAAAACGCATTTTTCGAAAAAATTTCTGGCTATCCTATTTTTAGGTGATTCTGAGTGTTTTGAGACAGGTGCCATTATAGGAAGTTTTTTTTGACCCGTTTCCAGTTTTTGGGTCCAGGCAGTCGAAAAAAAAATTGGTCGAAAAAATTTCGTGCCCATCCTGTCAGTTTGAGCTAGGAAGAGTTTTGAGACACTCGCCATTATAGTGATTTTTCGCAAAAAAAAACAGCGCAAAAAAAAGAGCGCAAAAAAAAAGAGCGAAAAAAAATTCCAGAGTGTGCTTTTCCCTTGTTTACGTGCCGCGCCGTGATTTTGTTGGTGTTCTAGGCTCGCGTCTCTAGCACAGTCTAGCCTAGGACCAGCACAGTACCGTCGTTGAGCGTTTATTCAACTTTGCATCTCTGAATTGATTATTGCTGACCCTTTTTGCTACCATATTATAAGCCTTCCCAGCTCCACATACATCTACGTCGTGCGTTTGACTCTCCCTGGTAATCGCTCTATCCAAGCTTTGAGAGTTTTTGACTACAACGGTTGCCGATCACCACCTGCTGCTGGGTAAGAACTGGTAAGAATTTGAGATTTGCTTGACGGATTTGTGACACCCACCACCACCTCTTGTTAGTAGTCTGTAGGATCATATTCTTGTGTGTTTCTATTGCTGCTAACCATGCCAGGATCACAAGCCGACGAGACTGACTGGGAGAACATGACGAATAAGGATTTGCATGATAAATTTCAGCAAATGATGAGTGGACAGGTGCAAGACGTGCTAAACAGATTTGAAGAGGCCATGGAGAAGATAGATGGCATGGAGAAGACGTTCGAAACAAAGCTCGATAACAAGTTTAATGAATTGCTCGCGCGTCTTCCACCACCACCACCCGCTGCTCCTAACGCACCTCTCCAACAACAACAACAATGACTACCTCCACGTCGCGAAATAGACCTCCGCCGTGTTCCTCTTGCGTTTGGCCAAACTGTTGGTGCTGCTGTTGATACTTCTGTGGCTCCTGCTGCTGATGCGGAGGAGGATGATTATGTGGGAGATTACGAGGATGAGGTTGCTCAAAATCAGAACTACGTGCAACCACCAGCACCACCACCAGCAGGTCGACCTCAGGTATATATTAGTAATGGTAGGCCTGCACCACCACCTCAGGTACGAGATGATGTCCATATTCCTAAACTGAAATTGAATATTCCACCATTTGAGGGTAGATATGTTCCTGATATATATCTTACTTGGGAGTTAGAAACTGAACAACGTTTTATATGTTTACAATATCCCGAGGAGAGACGGGTTGCTGCTGCTGTTTGTGCTTTCACTAGTTTTGCATGTGTCTGGTGGTCTGAACATTGTAGATTATATCCTATTCCAACTGCTTGGGCTGCTTTGAAAACTGCTATGCGTACGCGTTGGGTTCCACCATATTATCAACGTGAATTGCTTCAAAAATTGCAGCGTTTAAGACAAGGAAAAAATTCTGTAGAAGAATATTATCAGGAATTACAAACTGGCATGATTCGATGTGGTATTGTTGAGGAGAATGAAGCTATGCTTGCACGTTTTTTGGGTGGATTAAATAGAGAGATTCAGACCATTCTAGACTATAAGGAGTATACTAATATCACTCGTTTATTCCATCTTGCTTGTAAAGCTGAACGTGAAGTGCAGGATCGACAAGCATTGGCGCGAACTAACTTTTCTGCAGGCCGACCTTCATCATGGACACCGCGTGCATCTTCTACTTCAACTGCACCAGCACCTCAATCAGGTGCCTCCTACAGCCGTGATACAAGAAAACAGGAACAACCACCATTATCTGCCAAGAGCGCACCTGCCGGGCCTGCACAGAGTTCTTCTTCTTCCAGGGCATCAACAGGGCACACAAGTGATATTATTTGTCGTCGTTGTAAGGGAGGAGGTCATTATGCGAGAGAATGCAAATCTCCGCCTGTGATGATTGCTACCGAGGGTGGTGGATATGAGTCCGCTAGTGACTATGATGAGGAGACATTGGCTCTTATTACACGTGAAGAACATGGTGGAGATGATTCTGATCATGAGACGCAATACATGGCTCCTGAAGACGCTGACAGGTATGAATGTTTAGTTGCTCAACGTGTTTTGAGTGTGTAGGTCACATGATAGAGGCGGAGGTGTCCCGTCTTTCGATGAGATCATGGATTTCGCTTTGGTGGAAGTCGACTTTGACGATCCGACTACGAACGTGCGAGGACGTCGCGCCTTAGCAATCGCTAAACCAACTCCGAGAGGTTATTGACCACGCCGGAGCACGATCAACCTGACCACGAGGGTCTGTTTCCTATGAGCAAACGAAGAACAAGCAAGAAACTGAGATTGCAATCTGGATATTGCGAATATAAGATGAAAGCTTTATTGTTCAAGGTGGGGTTCTGTGACGCCTTTGTCTGGTCGTTGAACACAAACGAAGTACGCGAAGTTGCAGCTATGGCGAACTTTTAATCTAAACAAAACCCAAAGTCTAAACGATGCCCTAAGGGCTGTATATATGGAGGAAGAGGGGGGAATTTCGTGGCCCTTGGTGGAGGGGTCCGAAATCAACCCTATCTCTTGTTTCCCCACACATACGGACTCTAAAAATAGCCTATACTTATGTATTTCGAAATTACATGGGCCTGGCCCAATAATAAGGTGACGCGGCACCTAAAATAGCCTCGGGACGAAATTTATGAAGTGGCATCTTGTATATTTCGTCCAGGGCTTCATGCACCCATTATGGTGGCTTCAAAGTCCTGAAATCATCACTTGTAACTCCGTTCTTGTTCCCCTTGCGCATGCCATCATCTCCATGCTTGTTCTTGCTCCAATGTTCATCCTTCTCCAAGCTAGGCCCTTCATTTGTAAGCAAAACAAATGTATCCAATTTAGGCAGCATCATATTCTCATGAACATTAGAATCATTACCAAGAAACGAAAGTACCTGGTAATTTAGTTGGCGTGCACGAGCTCTAGTAATTGGTCCAGTATGTATAGCAGCAGGGGCTGTGGGTGTAACAATTGTATTGATGTCCTCATCATCCTCCCCTTCTTGAAATGAAGTCGTCCTCGACGGAAGTTCATCTTCCTCACCCAAATAAGGCTTCAAATCTGGAATGTTAAAAGTGGGACTAACCCCAAAATCTGCAGGCAGCTCAAGTTTATATGCATTATCATTTATTTTCTCTAACACCTTAAAGGGACCATCACCACGTGGCATTAACTTTGATTTGCGCAAATTAGGAAATCTATCCTTACGCAAATGTAACCAAACAAGATCTCCAGGTGCAAACACAACATGTTTTCTACCCTTATCTCCAGCAAGTTTATATTTAGCATTCATGCGCTCAATGTTTTCCTTAGTTAACTCATGCATTTTTAAAATCAATTCAGCACGTTGTTTAGCATCAAAATTAACCTTCTCCGAAGATGGAAGAGGCAACAAATCAATAGGTGCATGAGGTAGGAAACCATACACAACTTCAAAAGGGCACATCTTAGTAGTAGAATGCAATGAACGATTATAAGCAAATTCAATATGAGGCAAGCATTCCTCCCACATTTTCTTATTATTCTTCAAAACAGCCCTAAGCATAGTAGACAACGTTCTATTGACTACTTCAGTTTGTCCATCAGTTTGGGGTGACAAGTAGTACTAAAAAGCAGTTTAGTCCCCAACTTAGCCCATAAACATCTCCAAAAGTGGCTAAGAAATTTAGTATCATGATCTGAAACAATAGTATTTGGCACACCATGCAAGCGAATAATTTCACGAAAGAACAAATCAGCAACATTAACAGCATCATCGCTTTTATGACATGGTATAAAGTGTGCCATTTTCGAGAATCTATCCACGACAACAAATATGCTATCCCTCCCCTTCTTTGTTCGAGGTAAACCTAAAACAAAGTCCATAGATATATCCTCCCAAGGAACACTAGGTACAGGCAAAGGCATATATAAACCATGAGGATTGAGTCGTGACTTAGCTTTTTGACATGTAGTGCATCGAGCAATGAAACGCTCAACATCCCGTCTCATCTTTGGCCAAAAGAAATGTGTAGCAAGTACGTCCTCCGTCTTCTTCATGCCAAAGTGTCCCATTAATCCTCCTCCATGCGCCTCCTGCAACAACAGAAGACGAACGGAGCTAGCTGGAATGCATAGCTTGTTAGCACGAAACACAAATCCATCGTTAACAACAAACTTGTTCCACATTCTTCCTTCTTTACAATTCTGCATTACATCTTTAAAATCAGCATCATGCACATATTGATCTTTGATGGTCTCCAAACCAAATATTTTGAAGTCAAGTTGTGAAAGCATAGTATAGCAACGAGACAATGCATCAGCAATAACATTTTCTTTTCCCTTCTTGTGTTTAATGACATAAGGGAAAGTCTCAATGAATTCAACCCATTTAGCATGTCTACGATTCAGTTTAGCTTGACTTTTAATATGTTTCAAAGATTCATGATCAGAATGTATAACAAATTCTTTGGGCCATAAATAATGTTGCCATGTTTCTAAAGTCCGAACAAGAGCATATAATTCTTTATCATAAGTAGAATAATTCAGACTAGGCCCACACAATTTTTCAGAAAAGTATGCAACAGGTTTGCCATCTTGTAATAGCACACCTCCTAATCCAATTCCACTAGCATCACATTCAAGCTCAAAAGTCTTATTAAAATCAGGAAGTTGGAGTAAAGGAGCATGTGTCAACTTATCTTTCAATACCGTGAAGGCTTCTTCCTGTGCGGTACCCCAAAGAAAAGGCACATCTTTCTTTGTAAGCTCATTGAGAGGTGCAGCAATGGTGCTGAAATCTCTCACAAAACGCCTATAGAATCCAGCGAGGCCAAGAAAACTCCTCACTTGTGTGACCGTTTTGGGCTGCGGCCAACTCTCAATAGCTTCAATCTTGGCTTTATCAACTTCAATTCCCTGTGGAGTAACAACATAGCCAAGAAAAGATACTCGGTCGGTGCAAAAGGTGCACTTCCCAAGGTTACCAAACAAACGTGCATCACGTAGAGCAATAAAAACAGCACGTAAATGTTCCAAATGTTCTTCCAAAGATCTGCTATAAATCAATATGTCATCAAATTAAACTACCACAAATCGTCCAATGAAAGCACGTAAAACTTCGTTCATTAATCTCATGAAAGTACTAGGTGCATTAGTTAACCCAAAAGGCATGACTAACCACTCATATAATCCAAACTTAGTTTTAAATGTTGCTTTCCATTCATCTCCCAATTTCATACGAATTTGATGGTATCCACTACGCAAATCAACTTTGGAGAATATTGTAGAGCCACTCAATTCATCAAGCATATCATCTAGCCTAGGAATAGGATGACGATAACGAATAGTAATATTATTAATGCCTCTACAATCAACACACATACGTGATGTACCATCCTTTTTCGGCACTAGAATAATAGGAACAGCACAAGGACTAAGGGATTCGCGTATATAACCTTTGTCGAGAAGCTCTTGTACTTGACGCATAATCTCCTTCGTCTCCTCTGGATTGGTACGGTATGGTGCACGGTTTGGCAGTGAAGCACCGGGAATTAAGTCAATCTAATGCTCAATCCCTCGAATAGGCGGTAATCCCGGTGGCACGTCTTGTGGAAAAACGTCAGCGAACTCCTGCAAAATGTTAGTGACAGCAGGAGGCAAAGAGGAAGGCACGTCCTCGAATGAAAATAATGCCTCTTTGCACACAAAAGCATAGCAAACAGATTTGCTGAAATCTAGCTCATCAATATCAGATTTGGTGGCAAATAAACATGCACTTTTCAATTTAATTTCAGAAGCAACACTAGATGGTTTATTATTAGGCTTCATTTGTTGCTCAAATTCTTTTGCCACAATCTGATTTTCACTCTTATTCTTCTCCTGTTGTGCTTTATTAGCTCTATTAATACCATTTTTCAAAATGGAATCAGGAGTCATAGGAAGCAAAGTAATATTTTTATCCTTATGAACAACAGTATAGTGATTGTTTCTACCATGGTGTACAGAGTTTTTATCAAATTGCCATGGTCTACCAAGTAATAAGGAACATGCTTGCATAGGTACCACATCACAATCAACATAATCAGCATATGTAGAGATACTAAAATGCACACGAACAGTACGTGTTACCTTAACCTTGCCGCTGTTGTTGAACCATTGGATGTAGTAAGGATGTGGATGTGGTCTTGTGGTGAGAGAAAGCTTCTCGACCATCTCCATGCTAGCCAAGTTGTTGCAGCTCCCTCCGTCTATGATGACGCGCACAGAACGTTCCTTCACAACTCCCTTGGTATGGAACAAATTGTGCCTCTGATTTTGCTCAGCTTGTGTGATCTGCACACTCAAAACACGTTGAGCAACTAAACATTCATACCTGTCAGCGTCTTCAGGAGCCATGTATTGCGTCTCATTATCAGAATCATCTCCACCATGTTCTTCACGTGTAATAAGAGCCAAAGTCTCCTCATCATAGTCACTAGCGGACTCATATCCACCATCCGCGGTAGCAATCATCACACGCGGAGATTTGCATTCCCTCGCATAATGACCTCCTCCCTTACAACGACGACAAATAATATCACTTGTGTGCCCTGTTGATGCCATGGAAGAAGAAGAACTCCGTGCAGGCCCAGCAAGTGCGCTCTTGGCAGATAATGGTGGTTGTGCCTGTTTTCTTGTATCACGACTGGAGGAGGCACCTAATTGAGGTGCTGGTGCAGTTGAAGTAGAAGATGCACGCGGTGTCCATGATGAAGGTCGGCCTGCAGAAAAGTTAGTTCGCGCCAATGCTTGTCGATCCTGCACTTCACGTTCAGCTTTACAAGCAAGATGGAATAAACGAGTGATATTAGTATACTCCTTATAGTCTAAAATGGTCTGAATCTCTCTATTTAATCCACCCAGAAAACGTGCAAGCATAGCTTCATTCTCCTCAACAATACCACATCGAATCATGCCAGTTTGTAATTCCTGATAATATTCTTCTACAGAATTTTTTCCTTGTCTTAAACGCTGCAATTTTTGAAGCAATTCACGTTGATAATATGGTGGAACCCAACGCGTACACATAGCAATTTTCAAAGCAGCCCAAGTAGTTGGAATAGGATATAATCTACAATGTTCAGACCACCATACACATGCAAAACTAGTGAAAGCACAAACAGCAGCAGCAACCCGTCTCTCCTCAGGATATTGTAAACATGTAAATCGTTGTTCAGTTTCTAACTCCCAAGTAAGATATATATCAGGAACATATCTACCCTCAAATGGTGGAATATTCAATTTCAGTTTAGGAATATGGACATCATCTCGTACCTGAGGTGGTGGTGCAGGCCTACCATTACGAATATATACCTCAGGTCGACCTGCTGGTGGTGGTACAGGTGGCTGCACGTAGTGCTGATTTTGATCAACCTCATCCTCATAATCTCCCACATAATCATCCTCCTCCGCATCAGCAGCAGGAGCCACAGAAGTATCAACAGCAGCACCAACAGTTTGGCCAAACGCAAGAGGAACACGGCTTGCTCGGCGGAGGTCTGTTTCGCGACGTGGAGGTAGTCGTTGTTGTTGTTGTTGGAGAGGTGCGTTAGGTGCAGCGGGTGGTGGTGGTGGAAGACGCGCGAGCAATTCATTAAACTTGTTATCGAGCTTTGTTTCGAACGTCTTCTCAAGGCCAGTGATCTTCTCCATGACCTCTTCAAAATTGTTCAGCACATCTTGCACCTGTTCAGTCATCATTTGCTGAAACTTATCATGAAGCTCCTTGTTCGATAAATTCTCCTAGTCAATCTCGTCGGCTTGTGATCCTGGCATGGTTAGCAGCAATAGAAACACACAAGAATATGATCCTACAGACTATGAACAAGTGGTGGTGGTGGGTGTCACAAATCCGTCAAGCAAAACTCAAATTCTTACCAGTTCTTACCCAGCAGCAGGCGGTGATCGGCAACCGTTGTAGTCAAAAACTCTCAAAGCTTGGATAGAGCGATTACCAGGGAGAGTCAAACGCACGACGTAGATGTATGTGGAGCTGGGAAGGCTTATAATATGGTAGCAAAAAGGGTCAGCAATAATCAATTCAGAGATGCAAAGTTGAATAAACGCTCAACGACGGTACTGTGCTGGTCCTAGGCTAGACTGTGCTAGAGACGCGAGCCTAGAACACCAACAAAATCACGGCGCGGCACGTAAACAAGGGAGGAGCACACTCTGAATTTTTTTTTCTCTTTTTTTGCACTTCTTTTTCCTCTTTTTTTTTTGCTCCGCAACAAATTTTTTTCGAAAAAGTCTACAAATGGTCTAAAAACTGCCTAGCCAGAATTTTCCAGACTTAGTTTTTTTTTTGAAATTGGAACTATTTTTCTTCTGCGGATGGCTCGGAAGTTGGGGAGTCCTTCTCTGTCACGACTCGGAGTATCGCATGATCTGGAAATCGAGAACAATGCAACAATTACTGGACTCGGACAAGGACTGGTGGCGGAGATGAATTTGGTGGAACTCGGACTGGTGGCGGAGATGAATCTGGTGGAACACGGACAGGTGGCGGATATATGTTGCAGGTGAACTCGGATTGGCGTGATGGCGGCGGATATGTGGTGGCGTATATGGATTCGGATTGGCGGTGAATATGTGGTGGTGGTATATCGCAACAGCGACGATGATGATGCGGTGGTGATATATGGCAGCGGCGATGTGACAACCTGTGAACAGAACTCGAAACTCTAAAAGACTAGACGCTAAGACCAGCAACTGGACACGACGATGCAACCGCAAATTCAACAAAGCAAATACAGAAAAGATTATGCAAGGCTCAGATTGGTTCGGATGGGATGAACTAACCCTAATTTTTTTTGGCTTTTTCGTGGACTATAGGTATGAAGAACAGACTCGATCTAAACTATGAAAAACTGTAAAATCTCACCGAGCAACCTGGAAATCTGATACCACTTGATAGAGGCAAAGGTGTCCCGTCTTTCGATGAGATGATAGATATCGCTTTGGTGGCAGTCGACTTTGACGATCCGACTACGAACGTGCGAGGACGTCGCGCCTTAGCAATCGCTAAACCAACTCCGAGAGGTTATTGACCACGCCGGAGCACGATCAACCTGACCACGAGGGTCTGTTTCCTGCGAGAAAACGAAGAACAAGCAAGAAACTCAGATTGCAATCTGGATATTGCGAATATAAGAGGAAAGCTTTATTGATCAAGGTGGGGTTCTGTGACGCCTTTGTCTGGTCGTTGAACACAAACGAAGTACGCGAAGTTGCAGCTATGGCGAACTTTTAATCTAAACAAAACCCAAAGTCTAAACGGTGCCCTAAGGGCTGTATATATGGAGGAAGAGAGGGGGAATTTCGTGGCCCTTGGTGGAGGGGTCCGAAATCAACCCTATCTCTTGTTTCCCCACACATACGGACTCGAAAAATAGCCTATACTTATGTATTTCGAAATTACATGGGCCTGGCCAAATAAAAAGGTGACGCAGCACCTATAATAGCCTCGGGACGAAATTTATGAAGTGGCATCTTGTATATTTCGTCCATGGCTTCCTGCACCCATTATGGTGGCTTCAAAGTCCCGAAATCGTCACTTGTAACTCCGTTCTTGTTCCCCTTGCGCATGGCATCATCTCCATGCTTGTTCTTGCTCCAATGTTCATCCTTCTCCAAGCTAGGCCCTTCATTTGTAAGCAAAACAAATGTATCCAATTTAGGCAGCATCATATTCTCATGAACATTAGAATCATTACCACGAAACAGAAGTACCTGATAATTTAATTGGCGTGCGCGAGCTCTAGTAATTGGTCCCGTATATGTAGCAGTAGGGGCTGTGGGTGTAACAATGGTATTGATGTCCTCATCAACGTATGTGTGTTGATTGTAGAGGCATTAATAATATTACTATTCGTTATCGTCATCCTATTCCTAGGCTAGATGATATGCTTGATGAATTGAGTGGCTCTACAATATTCTCCAAAGTTGATTTGCGTAGTGGCTACCATCAAATTCGTATGAAATTGGGAGATGAATGGAAAACGGCATTTAAAACTAAGTTTGGATTATATGAGTGGTTAGTCATGCCTTTTGGGTTAACTAATGCACCTAGTACTTTCATGAGATTAATGAACGAAGTTTTACGTGTTTTCATTGGACGATTTGTGGTAGTTTACTTTGATGACATATTGATTTATAGCAGATCTTTGGAAGAACATTTGGAACATTTACGTGCTGTTTTTATTGCTCTACGTGATGCACGTTTGTTTGGTAACCTTGGGAAGTGCACCTTTTGCACCGACCGAGTATCTTTACTTGGCTATGTTGTTACTCCACAGGGAATTGAAGTTGATAAGGCCAAGATTGAAGCTATTGAGAGTTGGCCGCAGCCCAAAACGGTCACACAAGTGAGGAGTTTTCTTGGCCTCGCTGGATTCTATAGGCGTTTTGTGAGAGATTTCAGCACCATTGCTGCACCTCTCAATGAGCTTACAAAGAAAGATGTGCCTTTTCTTTGGGGTACCGCACAGGAAGAAGCCTTCACGGTATTGAAAGATAAGTTGTGATGAGGACATGACTACCTTGGATATGACCAAAAATATTGCATATATGCATATTTGTCAGGTGATTTCTAGTGCAAACTATTCAATAATCTATTTATGTTATCCAGAACAAAAATACTTCACACACTTTTGTGTTTTGTCTAATTGCAGGTGTATGGGACATTTGTACAATCCACATATGAAGATAAAGAAGAAAGAGATGTTTATTTGCTGTCCAAAGTTCTCTCACGTCACTTTTGGCCCAAGAGAAGATAGAGTCCAAGTCTCTCACGTTCTGGATTCAGATTCGGACTGCACAGACATACCTGACTCAAAACGCACACAAGTTTTTCATACGGACTCCGAATTGGGTGATTCTTTTTTTGTTGGAAACTACATTTCGTGCACTTTCCAACCCAATTGGAATCACCTTCAAGTTCGTCCGGAGCGTTGAGTTGTGGACGAAACAATCTGATGCTGCAGCAGAATCCGAGTCAAACAACAAGTCCAAAGGTGTTGCATCACCTCCACTTGGGCCCATTGGCCTTGTACGACCTAGGGTTCGTTTTAGGCTGCCTTGGGACGTCCTCCCACCTCCTAGGCCGTCACCCCTTGCTCCTATATAAGTAGATCCATCTAGTAGCTTTTCCCTTGGGATTTGTTTAGTTAAAAGTTAGCCATTGCAACTTCGTGTACTTCGTTTGTGTCCAACGACCAGACCAAGACCGCTTACGGATCCCCACCGTTATCAATACCTCATATATATTTGCAATATTCAGATTGCTTTATCATATTCTTGCTCGTTCTTCGATTGCTTGCAGGAATAGACCTTCGTGGTCAGGCTGACCATGCTTCCGGCATCGTCGGTAACCTCAGGAGATTGGTTTAGCGATTGCTAAGGCGCAACGTCGTGCTCGTTTGTAGTTGGATCGTCAAAGTCGTCTCCACCAAATCGATAGTTATCATCTCATCGAAAGATCGGGACCCTCGCCTCTATCAAGTGGTATCAGTTTTCAGGTTGCTCGGTGAGAATTTCCAGTTTTTCCTAGATTAGATTTATTTTCTTACCTATTGTCCAAGAAAAAGCCACAAAACAAAAGTTAGATCTATTCATCCTTTGTCCTAGCCAGACTGAGCCTTTGCAATTTTCTTTTCATTGTTTGCATTATTGAATTATCAGTTGCATCGCCGTGTCGAGTTGCTGGTCTTAGTGTCTAGTTCCTTTAGAGTTTCGAGTTCTGTTCACATTAGTCACGCAGCCGCTGCATCATTATCCCATCCGCTGTCCACCATCCCATCCACCAATTTCCACCATGTGCTACGCATTGTTTATTGTCATAATCATAGTTGAGGTCACTCACATCTTCGCCAGATCGAATCTGCATTTTATCTAGTTTGTCTTGGAAAGAGGGAGAAAAAGAAGATAAAGAAAAAAAAGAGAGAAAAGAGGAAAGAAAAAAAAAGAAAAAGAGGGAGAAGAAAAAGAAAAAAAGCGTGAGAAAAAAAAGAGAGAAGAAAAAAAATTGGATCTATCTAGAATCAATCTCGTACCTGAATTCGGATTGGAATCTGTTTTGCGCACTGTTCAGTAAAACAGGTGTATCTTCCTCATACGAAGTCCGTTTTGGCTCCGTGAGTACTCAAATTGAAGATAGCGACGAGCCGCATCTAAATAGTTGCAGAAGCTAGTTCAATATTTGACACCTCAAAATCGGCTTCTAAATAGGTCTTTTTGCCCTCCGAAGTTCGTGAACACAGCTTGTTCCAATTTTTCAGGCCAGTTTTAGAATTCTTTGACTCCTCATATCAACTCGGAATTGAGTGATTCTTTTTGCATTGGAAAGCTTGAGTTAGTAGCATTCTTTGAAAGAATTTATCAGAAAATTGTCTCAAACTTTTCAAGAGGAAAGTTGGAGAGAGAGTTGTTGTATATCCTGCTTGGCAGTTGTTTTTCATCATTATCTTCACTGTCGTTGTTATCTTCACTTATATCTTGCTGTCAAGATCTACTTAGTATCCTTCATTGATGCTAGTTGTGCTACGCCGTGACCTCATTAGTGTTCTAGGCTCGCGTCTCTAGTCCGGTCTAGGCTAGGACCAACACAGTACCGTCGTTGAGCGTTTATTCAACATTGCATCTTTGAATTGATTATTGCTAATCTTTTTCTACCATATATAGCCAACCCAGCTCCACATATTTCTACACCGTGTATACGTACGCTCCCCTGGCAATCGCTTTACTCAATATTCGGAGTTACTTGACACCGCTGGTTGCCGATCACCGCCTGCTGCATGGTAAGAACTTGTAAGACATTGATATTTGCTTTACTGTGAGCGTTTTACCACCACATCCTAGTAGTTATAGGAACATTATTTTTGGGTTTTGTTTCTTGTTCTACTAATCATGACAGGATCCAGAGTCAATTCATGGGCTTTGTCGATCGCGGGAGACGTGCATAGTTGAATTATCGGTTGCATCGTCGTGTCGAGTTGCTGGTCTTAGTGTCTAGTTCGTTTAGAGTTTCGAGTTCTGTTCACATTAGTCACGCCGCCGCTGCATCGTTATCCCTTCTGCTGTCCACAACCCATCCATCAATTTCCACCACGTGCTACCCATCGTTCATTGTCACAATCATAGTTGAGGTCGTTCACATCTTCGCTTGATCCAATCTGCATCTTATCTAGTTTGTTTTGGAAAGAGGGAGAGAGAAAAAAGAGAGAGAGAAAAAAAAGTAAAAAAAGTCGGAAAAAAGAGAAAGAAAAAGAAAAAAGTGTGAGGAAAAAAATAGAGAAGAAAAAAAAACAAAATTCGGATCTATCTAGACTCAATCTCGTAGTTGAATGCGGATTAGAATCTGTTTTGTGCACTATTCAGTAAAACAGGCATAACTTCCTCATACGAAGTCTGTTTTGGCTCCGCAAGTACTCAAATGAAAGCTAGCGACGAGTCGCATCTAAATAGTTGAAAAAGTTAGTTCAATATTCGGCACCTCAAAATCGGCTTCTAAATAGGTATTTTTTTCTCTCCGAAGTGCACGAACATAGCTTATTCCAATTTTTCACGCCAGTTTTCGAATTTTTCATCTCCTCATATCAACTCGGAATTGAGTGATTCCTTTTGCATTTGAAAGCTTTAGTCAATACCATTCTTGAAAAAAATATCAAAAAATTGGCACAAAATTTTCCAGAGGAAAGTTGGAGACAAAGTTGTTGATATATCCTGCTTGGCTGTTGTTTCACATCATTATCTTTACTGCCGTTGTGATCTTCACTTATATCTTGTTGTCGAGAGCTACTTAGTATCTTTCATTGATGCTAGTTGTGCTACGTCGTGACCTCATTAGTGTTCTAGGATCACGTCTCTAGTCCGGTCTAGCCTAGGACCAGCACAGTACCATCGTTGTGCGTTTATTTAACATTGCATCTCTGAATTGATTATTCCTAATCTTTTGCTACCATATATAGCCAACCCAACTCCACATATTTCTACACCGTGTATACGTACGTTCCCCTGGCAATCGCTTTACACAATCTTCGGAGTTATTTGACACCGCTGGTTGCCTGTCACCACCTGCTGCTTGGTAAGAACTTGTAAGATATTGATATTTGCTTTACTGTGAGCGCTTTACCACCACACCCTAGTAGTTCTTAGGAACATTATTCTTGAGTTTTGTTTCTTGTTTCTACTAATCATGACAGGTTCCAGAGATAGAAGTTCTTAGACGACGGACACATCTTCATCATCACGAGAGTTGGGACAACACACACAAGCACATGGTCAGGTTATCTTTTTACCGTCATTTGAGGGTAGATTTAATCCTGCTATTTATCTAGCTTGGGAGCTTGAAGTAGAACATGTTTTTAGTCACCATGACTTTTCTGAACTTGAGCGAGTGCGAGCTGCCACTAGAGCATTTACTGGTTTTGCTTCTGTTTGGTGGAGTGTGCATTGTAAGAAAAACATTGATAACCAACCCACAACTTGGAAAGATTTGAAATATGTAATGAGACAACAATTTTTCCCTCCTTACTATCTTCGTGAATTGCTTCGCAAATTTGAACAGTTTAAACAAGGCAACAACACTGTTCATGCTTACTACCAAGAGTTCAAATCTTATATGCATCATTGTGACATAGAAGAATCTGAGGATGATACAATGAATAGATTTTTTGATGGTTTGAACCATGATATTCAGGCAAGATTTCAGTATATTCCTCGTTGCAATACTGGTATGTATGTTCGTGCTTGTACCTTTGAGAGACAGATACAGGAGGATGCATTGGGAGACTACAACAACTACTTTTCCAGTTCATGCTCACCACCGCCGGTTGGTTCCTCCACTGTTGCACCTACTAGAGCAGCCCCACCTCAGATTGTGAGCACAACATCATCTCAAGAGTATGGTACATTGTCAACGTCCGTACCTACATCAGCTACGTCTTTGCGACAAGGTAACAGTAAAGGTATTGATGATATAACTTCACGTGAGAATGATGCATGCCTAGTTAACTTGAATGCATCATGTGTTGAGTTACCTATTGATTTCAGCACACCACCTATTTTAGAGAATCTTGTTACTGTCATGAATGTCTCATGTGATCACGTAACTGAAATACCAACAACTTTGAGTGCACCCATTGTATTAACTGTTGATGCAAAAGAACCAATGTTTAATCATTTTGATATGACCTCTAATCTTGGTGATGATTCTATGTCCAATAACTTATTGCATGTTTGCTTATTTAAGCATGTTGTAGCATGTAAATTTTATGCAAGTGAGGTTTATTCACCAATGTTGGGATGGTTTAATGATGAACATTGTCAATATTTTGAAATGAATAAGAGCTTCATTTATATGTGCAAACTGAGTTGCAATATCACATGAGAATGATAATTTTTTGGCTTTAGATTTTATGAACTATGAAAGTTACTCATGTATACATGTGTCATATGTGCAAAAATCAAGGGAAGTAAAAATGGATGACATGTACATATATAACATGTACACCTTGTCTCTTTTGTTAGCCACATTTCAGATTAAGTAACGCCGAGGATGGCTTTGTTTTCAAGAAGGGGAGGATGATGAGGACATGACTACCTTGGATACGACCAAAAATATTGCATACATGCATATTTGTCAGGTGATTTCTAGTGCAAACTATTCAATAATCTATTTATGTTATCCAAAACAAAAATACTTCACACACTTTTGTGTTTTGTCTATTGCAGGTGTATGGGACATTTGTACAATCCACATATGAAGATAAGGGAAAAGGAGAAGTTTAGGTTCTGTTCAAAAAGTCCTCTCACGTCACTTTTGGGCCAAGAGAAGATAGAGTCGAAGTCTCTCACGTTCTGGATTCAGATTCGGACTGCACAGACATACCTGACTAAAAACGTCAACAACATTTTCACACGGACTCTGAATTGGGTGATTCTTGTTTTGTTGGAAAGTAGATTTCATGCTCTTCCCAACCCAATTGGAATCACCTTCAAATTCGTCCGGAGCATTGGGATATCAATGAAACAATCTGACACTGCAGCAGAATCCGAGTCAAACAACAAGTCCAAAGGTGTTGCACCACCTCCACTTGGGCCCATGAGCCTTGTACGACCTAGGGTTAGTTTTAAGCTGCCTTGGGACGTCCTTCCACCTCCTTGGCCGCCACCCCTTGCTCCTATATAAGTAGATCCATCTAGTAGCTTTTTCCTTGGTGATAGAGGCGAGGGTCCCGATCTTTCGATGAGATGATGGATATCGCTTTGGTGGAAGTCGACTTTGACGATCCGACTACGAACGTGCGAGGACGTCGCGCCTTAGCAATCGCTAAACCAACTCCGAGAGGTTATTGACCACGCTGGAGCACGATCAACCTGACCACGAGGGTCTATTTCCTGCGAGCAAACGAAGAACAAGCAAGAAACTAAGATTGCAATCTGGATATTGCGAATATAAGAGGAAAGCTTTATTGATCAAGGTGGGGTTCTGTGACGCCTTTGTCTGGTCGTTGAACACAAACGAAGTACGCGAAGTTGCAGCTATGGCGAACTTTTAATCTAAACAAAACCCCAAAGTCTAAATGATGCCCTAAGGGCTGTATATATGGAGGAAGAGGGGGAGAATTTCATGGCCCTTGGTGGAGGGGTCCGAAATCAACCCTATCTCTTGTTTCCCCACACATACGGACTCTAAAAATAGCCTATACTTATGTATTTCGAAATTACATGGGCCTGGCCCAATAATAAGGTGACGCAGCACCTAAAATAGCCTCGGGACGAAATTTATGAAGTGGCGTCTTGTATATTTCGTCCAAGGCTTCATGCACCCATTATGGTGGCTTCAAAGTCCTGAAATCATCACTTGTAACTCCGTTCTTGTTTCCCTTGCGCATGCCATCATCTCCATGCTTGTTCTTGCTCCAATGTTCATCCTTCTCCAAGCTAGGCCCTTCATTTGTAAGCAAAACAAATGTATCCAATTTAGGCAGCATCATATTCTCATGAACATTAGAATCATTACCAAGAAACGAAAGTACCTGGTAATTTAGTTGGCGTGCATGAGCTCTAGTAATTGGTCCAGTATGTATAGCAGCAGGGGATGTGGGTGTAACAATTGTATTGATGTCCTCATCACTTGGGATTTGTTTAGTTAAAAGTTAGCCATTGCAACTTCGTGTACTTCGTTTGTGTCCAACGACCAGACCAAGACCGCTTACGGATCTCCACCATTATCAATACATCATATATATTCGCAATATTCAGATTGCTTTTATCATATTCTTGCTCGGTCTTCGATTGCTTGCTGGAATAGACCTTCATGGTCAGGCTGACCGTGCTTCCTGCATCGTCAGTAACCTCAGGAGATTAGTTTAGCGATTGCTAAGGCGCAACGTCGTGCACGTTCGTAGTCGGATCGTCAAAGTCGTCTCCACCAAATCGATAGTTATCATCTCATCGAAACATCGGGACACCTTCGCCTCTATCACCGGGATACGCGAGCATGCATGGTTTGGGTTCGGAAACGGAAAATCCCACACCCATTGGACGTGCCTCCTTCCCATTGCTCAACGATACGACTCCCTTGTCCCGAGGCAGTCAATTACACCTGCCAAAGACCCCAATCGTGTGCGGCGACATCCTACTCGAGCTTTCCACCCTTGCCTTCGCCAAAAACCACCATCTACTCCTCATCGCCGGCCACTCCTATTCTGGTTCATCGCGCTCCTTTGACTGCTGCTATGGCGAACTTTTTGGTGCGCCCCTTTGCCTTTGCTCCGGATGGATCGACATTCGACCAAGGACCTGCACATTGCGTCCAACGTCATGTCATGGTGGTGGATGATCCTTCGCTCAACCATGATAGGTACGCCATCGTCTCTGTCGATCCTCCTGTCCCTGATCATCAAAAGGAGTTCTGGCTTGCTGAAGTCTGCCGCATTATCATGGTCGATCTGGGGTATGATTTGCTTGATGATTTCATCTATCCACTGGGCATTGGGTGTGTTGTTTTCTCAGATATGGAAAGCAGAGATGCAGCGATTAGAGAAGGGCCCCATGCCTTGACTGATGATTCTACCTTCTCTCTAGCTCCACATGATGAAGGTATCAATATGTGTATGCCTGCTTTTGAGTATGAGGTCTGGGTTATGTTTCTTGCTTTCCTCATGGATTACCAAAGTGAACATTATATTCATAAGGCAGTGTCAAATTTTGGTAAATTGCTCGTCTGGCCACGCCCAGGTCAATACAAAGCCCGTGTTTTGGTTAAATGTCACATCAAGGATGTTCAGAGGTACCACATAGTCTCTTGCCGTGTTTTGGGTTTTGTTTCTTGTTCTACTAATCATGACAGGATCCAGAGTCAATTCATGGGCTTTGTCGATCGCGGGAGACGTGCCACCACCTTTGCAAATACCACAACCGTCACGAGAGGTGCACAAACATCCAAATGCACATGATCAGGTTAATGTATCTATACCACCATTTAATGGCCGTTTTAAACCTGCTTTATATATTGAATGGGAGTTCGACATAAAAAATATATTTGCTTCCCATAATTTCGATGAACATAAAAAGGTTAAGGTTGCGGTTGGTTCTTTCACTGGTTATGCTTTGGTTTGGTGGAGTGAATATTGTCGGTTACACCCTGATTATATACCTACTACTTGGGATGATTTGAAACTTTCCATGCGACATACTTTCGTCCCTGCTTATTATACTCGTGACATGATTAAGAAGTTGCAACACTTAAAACAAGGTAGTGAAACTGTAACAAAATATTATGATGATTTACAAACTACCTTGTTGCATTCCTCTTTAGAAGAAAGTGAAGATGATTTTATGGATAGATTTTGGGGAGGATTAAACCGTGATATTCAAGAGATACTAATTCATGAAGAGTGTTATCCTATGGACCATTTGTTTCATCTTGCTTGCAAAGCTGAACAGGAAATAAAACGACGTGTTGGCCACGAGGAGAACAAGCGCACGGTGCACATTCCAAGAGTTGATATGATTGTTCCTTCAACTACTAGGCATACTATGACAACCACATCCGTTGTTGTCAGGACTACATCACCTCCACCATGTGACACATCGCCCCCGAGAGTGGCTATATTGATAGAGACGAGGGTCCCGATCTTTCGATGAGATGGTAACTATCGATTTGGTGGAGACGACTTTGACGATCCGACTACAAACGTGCACGACGTTGCGCCTTAGCAATCGCTAAACCAATCTCCAGAGGTTATTGACCACGCCGGTGCACGATCAACCTGACCACGAAGGTCTATTCCTGCAAGCAATCGAAGAACGAGCAAGAATATGATAAAAGCAATCTGAATATTGCAAATATGTATGAAGTATTGATAAAGGTGGGGATCCGAAAGCGGTCTTGGTCTGGTCGTTGGACACAAACGAAGTACACGAAGTTGCGTTGGCTAACTTTTAACTAAACAAATCCCAAGGAAAAGCTACTAGATGGATCTACTTATATAGGAGCAAGGGGTGGCGGCCAAGGAGGTGGGAGGACGTCCCAAGGCAGCCTAAAACTAAATCGAGGTCGTACAAGGCCAATGGGCCCAAGTGGAGGTGATGTAACACCTTTGGACTTGTAGTTTGACTCGGATTCTGCTGCAGCATCAGATTGTTTCGTCCACAACTCAACGCTCCGGACGAATTTGAAGGTGATTCCAATTGGGTTGGAAAGTGCACGAAATCTAGTTTCCAACAAAAAAAGAATCACCCAATTCGGAGTCCGTATGAAAAACTTGTGTGCGTTTTGAGTCAGGTATGTCTGTGCAGTCCGAATCTGAATCCAGAACGTGAGAGACTTGGACTCTATCTTCTCTTGGGCCAAAAGTGACGTGAGAGAACTTTTTGGACAGCAAATAAACATCTCTTTCTTCCTTATCTTCATATGTGGATTGTACAAATGTCCCATACACCTGCAATTAGACAAAACACAAAAGTGTGTGAAGTATTTTTGTTCTGGATAACATAAATAGATTATTGAATAGTTTGCACTAGAAATCACCTGACAAATATGCATATATGCAATATTTTTGGTCATATCCAAGGTAGTCATGTCCTCATCATCCTCCTCCTCTTGAAAATAAAGCCGTCCTCGGCGTTGCTTAATCTGAAATGTGGCTAACAAAAAAGACAAGGTGTACATGTTGTATATGTATATGTCATCCATTTTTACTTCCCTTGATTTTTGCAGATATGACACATGAATAGATGAGTAACTTGCATAGTTCATAAAATCTAAAGCCAAAAAATTAGCACAAGAAGTAGAAGGCATGAAAATATTGCAACTCAGTTTGCACATATAAGTGAAGCTCTTATTCATTTCAAAAGATTGACAATGTTCATCATTAAACCATCCCAACATTGGTGAATAAACCTTACTTGCATCAAATTTACATGCTACAACATGCTTAAATAAGCAAACATGCAATAAGTCATTCAACACAGAATCATCACCAAGATTAGAGGTCATATCAAAATGATTAAATATTGGTTCTTTTGCATCAATAGTAAATTCAATGGGTGCACTCAAAATTGTTGGTATTTCAGTTGTTTGATCACATGGCAAAGTCAAATTATCAACGTAGTCCTCTAAAATAGGTGGTATGATTGGTGCATTCAAATTGACAAGGCATTCATCATTCTCATGTAGAGATGGAAGATCAGTACCTTTGTCATTACCTCTTATGATCAACTCAGATGATGTAGCCACTCTCGGGGGCGATGTGTCACATGGTGGAGGTGATGTAGTCCAGACAACAACGGATGTGGTTGTCATAGTATGCCTAGTAGTTGAAGGAACAATCATATCAACTCTTGGAATGTGCACCGTGCGCTTGTTCTCCTCATGGCCAACACGCCGTTTTATTTCCTGTTCAGCTTTGCAAGCAAGATGAAACAAATGGTCCATAGGATAACACTCTTCATGAATTAGTATCTCTTGAATATCACGGTTTAATCCTCCCCAAAATCTATCCATAAAATCATCTTCACTTTCTTCTAAAGAGGAATGCAACAAGGTAGTTTGTAAATCATCATAATATTTTGTTACAGTTTCACTACCTTGTTTTAAGTGTTGCAACTTCTTAATCATGTCACGAGTATAATAAGCAGGGACGAAAGTATGTCGCATGGCAAGTTTCAAATCATCCCAAGTAGTAGGTATATAATCAGGGTGTAAACGACAATATTCACTCCACCAAACCAAAGCATAACCAGTGAAAGAACCAACCGCAACCTTAACCTTTTTATGTTCATCGAAATTATGGGAAGCAAATATATTTTTTATGTCGAACTCCCATTCAATATATAAAGCAGGTTTAAAACGGCCATTAAATGGTGGTATAGATACATTAACCTGATCATGTGCATTTGGATGTTTGTGCACCTCTCGTGACGGTTGTGGTATTTGCAAAGGTGGTGGCATGTCTCCCGCGATCGACAAAGCCCATGAATTGACTCTGGATCCTGTCATGATTAGTAGAACAAGAAACAAAACCCAAAAATAATGTTCCTATAACTACTAGGATGTGGTGGTAAAACGCTCACAGTAAAGCAAATATCAATGTCTTACAAGTTCTTACCGTGCAGCAGGCGGTGATCGGCAACCAGCGGTGTCAAGTAACTCCGAATATTGAGTAAAGCGATTGCCAGGGGAGCGTACGTATACACGGTGTAGAAATATGTGGAGCTGGGTTGGCTATATATGGTAGCAAAAGATTAGCAATAATCAATTCAAAGATGCAATGTTGAATAAACGCTCAACGACGGTACTGTGCTGGTCCTAGGCTAGACCGGACTAGAGACGCGAGCCTAGAACACTAATGAGGTCACGGCGTAGCACAACTAGCATCAATGAAGGATACTAAGTAGCTCTTGACAGCAAGATATAAGTGAAGATCACAACAGCAGTGAAGATAATGAGGTGAAACAACAGCCAAGCAGGATATATCAACAACTTTGTCTCCAACTTTCCTCTGAAAAAGTTTGTGCCGATTTTTTTTGTTTCTTGTTCTACTAATCATGACAGGATCCAGAGTCAATTCATGGGCTTTGTCGATCGCGGGAGACGTGCCACCACCTTTGCAAATACCACAACCGTCACGAGAGGTGCACAAACATCCAAATGCACATGATCAGGTTAATGTATCTATACCACCATTTAATGGCCGTTTTAAACCTGCTTTATATATTGAATGGGAGTTTGACATAAAAAATATATTTGCTTCCCATAATTTCGATGAACATAAAAAGGTTAAGGTTGCGGTTGGTTCTTTCACTGGTTATGCTTTGGTTTGGTGGAGTGAATATTGTCGGTTACACCCTGATTATATACCTACTACTTGGGATGATTTGAAACTTGCCATGCGACATACTTTCGTCCCTGCTTATTATACTCGTGACATGATTAAGAAGTTGCAACACTTAAAACAAGGTAGTGAAACTGTAACAAAATATTATGATGATGTACAAACTACCTTGTTGCATTCCTCTTTAGAAGAAAGTGAAGATGATTTTATGGATAGATTTTGGGGAGGATTAAACCGTGATATTCAAGAGATACTAATTCATGAAGAGTGTTATCCTATGGACCATTTGTTTCATCTTGCTTGCAAAGCTGAACAGGAAATAAAACGACGTGTTGGCCACGAGGAGAACAAGCGCACGGTGCACATTCCAAGAGTTGATATGATTGTTCCTTCAACTACTAGGCATACTATGACAACCACATCCGTTGTTGTCAGGACTACATCACCTCCACCATGTGACACATCGCCTCCGAGAGTGGCTACATCATCTGAGTTGATCATAAGAGGTAATGACAAAGGTACTGATCTTCCATCTCTACATGAGAATGATGAATGCCTTGTCAATTTGAATGCACCATCTGATGAGCTACCCACTACTTTGATCACACCACCTATTTTAGAGGACAACGTTGATAATTTGACTTTGCCATGTGATCAAACAACTGAAATACCAACAATTTTGAGTGCACCCATTGAATTAACTATTGATGCAAAAGAACCATTGTTTAATCATTTTGATATGACCTCTAATCTTGGTGATGATTCTGTGTTGAATGACTTATTGAATGTTGCTTATTTAAGCATGTTGTAGCATGTAAATTTGATGCAAGTAAGGTTTATTCACCAATGTTGGGATGGTTTAATGATGAACATTGTCAATCTTTTGAAATGAATAAGAGCTTCACTTATATGTGCAAACTGAGTTGCAATATTTTCATGCCTTCTACTTCTTGTGCTAATTTTTTGGCTTTAGATTTTATGAACTATGCAAGTTACTCATCTATTCATGTGTCATATATGCAAAAATCAAGGGAAGTAAAAATGGATGACATATACATATACAACATGTACACCTTGTCTCTTTTGTTAGCCACATTTCAGATTAAGCAACGCCGAGGACGGCTTTATTTTCAAGAAGGGGAGGATGATGAGGACATGACTACCTTGGATATGACCAAAAATATTGCATATATGCATATTTGTCAGGTGTATGGGACATTTGTCCAATCCACATATGAAGATAAGGAAGAAAGAGATGTTTATTTGCTGTCCAAAAAGTTCTCTCATGTCACTTTTGGCCCAAGAGAATATAGAGTCCAAGTCTCTCACGTTCTGGATTCAGATTCGGACTGCACAGACACACCTGACTCAAAACGCACACAAGTTTTTCATACGGACTCCGAATTAGGTGATTCTTTTTTTGTTGGAAACTAGATTTCGGGCACTTTCCAACCCAATTGGAATCACCTTCAAATTCGTCCGGAGCGTTGAGTTGTGGACGAAACAATCTGATGCTGCAGCAGAATCCGAGTCAAACTACAAGTCCAAAGGTGTTACATCACCTCCACTTGGGCCCATTGGCCTTGTACGACCTAGATTTAGTTTTAGGCTGCCTTGGGATGTCCTCCCACCTCCTTGGCCGCCACCCCTTGCTCCTATATAAGTAGATCCATCTAGTAGCTTTTCCTTGGGATTTGTTTAGTTAAAAGTTAGCCAACGCAACTTCGTGTACTTCGTTTGTGTCCAACGACCAGACCAAGGCCGCTTTCGGATCCCCACCTTTATCAATACTTCATACATATTTGCAATATTCAGATTGCTTTTATCATATTCTTGCTCGTTCTTCGATTGCTTGCAGGAATAGACCTTCGTGGTCAGGTTGATCGTGCACCGGCGTGGTCAATAACCTCTGGAGATTGGTTTAGCGATTGCTAAGGCGCAACGTCGTGCACGTTTGTAGTCGGATCGTCAAAGTCGTCTCCACCAAATCGATAGTTACCATCTCATCGAAAGATCGGGACACCCCGCCTCTATCAGTCTTGGTCGTTCTTGGTCTGTTCCGGTGTATGTGCTCAATGGAAGAAACACTATTCCTGGACTAATGGGCATTGAGGAACCCCCTCCTCTTATTAATGCTTCGCCACATCCGTATGAGCTTCCATACTACACCGTCATGCAACAGGCTCAAATCAATGAGATGGTAGCACAGCAAGCTCTGAATGAAGCCACCTAGAATGCACCTGCTCCTGCCCCAGAAAAGATTCAGGAAAATGGTTGGAGAGTGTGGCCTACGATACCACGACCTTATACTGGTTTCATTTTCAGGTCCTTTTTTCAATACAATGGTTGATGTAGGGTAGAACTCTAATGGCCCGATCTTTCACGAAAGGAGCAGATCCCGCGATGAACACGAAAAACACGAGGGAAAAAAAGAGGGAAAACACAAGAGAATCACTAAACCAACACAAGAAAGTCACACATGTGCTAGATCCTCAGATACATAGAGTTCACATGGTACACAATCAACTAAGGACGATACAAGTGTAACGGTCTTCTCCGTGAGGAGGTCTTGATGTTCTTCCCTAAAGAGGGGTCTTGAATCGGCTTGGGGGATCTTCTCCGTAGGAGGCCCGAATCTCCCAGGAGAAGGGAACCAAGTGGATGAGCAAAGCTCTCACACGAAATATGAGCTAATCCTTTTCTAACCCTAGAAAGTTGGACGAGATGGAGTATATATAGTCTTAGTGCAAAAGAGGGGGCAAAGGGGTACATGGGCTGCGGCCCAACACGAAACAGCGCACAGGCGTCGGACGTCCGGGAGTAACCGGTCATCCGGAGGCTCGCGAGGGTCCGGACGTCCGGTGCCTGTCGGACGTCCATAGATTCGGCTGGGGTGGTCTTCGGTCGGACGTCCGGTCGGGGTCGGTCGTCCGAGGAGCGTCGGTCGTCCGTGGAGCGTCGGAAGTCCGTCGTTTTGGCTCGAGTGTGGAAGTGGCGGACGTCCGGTCTGGGTCGGACGTCCAGAGCCTGGAGGTCATCGGACGTCCGGTCCTGGCCGGTCGTCCGGAGCCTGTAGCTTCTTCTTCATCACTTCTTCTTCTCCAGCGTCACATCCATGTTCCTCTTCCTCTTCTCCTTGCTCCTTAGCTTCTCCATGATACCTGAGCATGCACAAAGTGTCCATATGAGGTAGTAGCCATGTCTCATGTGCATCAAAGTGGAAATGTGAGAGGAGAGATGTCACCTCGGTTTCAAGAGCTCTTGCACGTGCTCGTGTCATGGGTCCAAGAGGTGTCGAACGAGATGTAGTTGGGTCCATGGGGATGGCCTTGGGATGCTCCACATCATCTCCCCTCCCTTGGGGAAGATCCATCCTCGGATCAAATTCTTCATCACCATGGAAGGGAGAGAGATCTTTGATGTTGAAGATGTCGCTTATCTTGTACTTGTCGCGTGGGAGGTTGACCTTGTAAGCGTTGTCGGTGTATCGTGCGAGCACCTTGAAGGGTCCATCCGCCCGGGGTCGAAGCTTGGACTTGCGTTCTTGTGGAAAACGGCCCTTGCGAAGGTGTATCCACAAGAGGTCACCAATGTTGAAGACCATAGGGTGCTTGTTGAAGTTGAGCTTGGATACAAGGTGTTGAACTTGGCACTCGATGGTGTTCCTTGTATCCACATGCACCTTCTTGAGATGTGTCGCTCTTTGATGAGGACATCAATACCATTGTTACACCCACAGCCCCTGCTGCTATACATACTGGACCAATTACTAGAGCTCGCGCACGCCAACTAAATTACCAGGTACTTTCGTTTCTTGGTAATGATTCTAATGTTCATGAGAATATGATGCTGCCTAAATTGGATACATTTGTTTTGCTTACAAATGAAGGGCCTAGCTTGGAGAAGGATGAACATTGGAGCAAGAGAAAGCATGGAGATGATGTCATGCGCAAGGGGAACAAGAACGGAGTTACGAGTGATGATTTCAGGTCTTTGAAGCCACCATAACGAGTGCATGAAGCCTTGAACGAAATATACAAGATGCCACTTCATAAACTTCGCCCAGAGGCTATTATAGGTGCTGTGTCACCATTTTATTGGGCCAGTCCCATGTAATTTCGAAATACATTAGTATAGGCTATTTTTAGAGTCCGTATGTATGGGGAAACAAGAGATAGGGTTGATTTCGGACCCCTCCACCAAGGGCCACGAAATTCCCCCTCTCTTCCTCCATATATACAGCCCTTAGGGCACCGTTTAGACTTTGGGTTTTGTTTAGATTAAAAGTTCACCATAGCTGCAACTTCGGGTACTTCGTTTGTGTTCAACGACCAGTCAAAGGCGTCACAGAACCCCACCTTGATCAATAAAGCTTTCATCTTATATTCGCAATATCCAGATTGCAATCTCAGTTTCTTGCTTGTTCTTCGTTTGCTCGCAGGAAACAGACCCTCGTGGTCAGGTTGATCATGCTCCGGCGTGGTCAATAACCTCTCGGAGTTGGTTTAGCAATTGATAAGGCGCGATGTCCTCGCACGTTCGTAGTCGGATCGTCAAAGTCGACTGCCACCAAAGCGATATCCATCATCTCATCGAAAGACGGGACACCTTTGCCTCTATCAAGTGGTATCAAATTTCCAGGTTGCTCGGTGAGATTTTACAGTTTTTCGTAGTTTAGATCGAGTCTGTTCTTCATACCTACAGTCCACGAAAAAGCCACAAAAAAAATTAGGGTTAGTTCATCATATCCGAACCAATCTGAGCCTTTGCATAATCTTTTTAGGGTTTTGCTTTGTTGAATTTGCGGTTGCATCGTCGTGTCTAGTTGCTGGTCTTAGAGTCTAGTCTTTTAGAGTTTCGAGTTCTGGTCATAAGTTGTCACGCCGCCGCCGCACCATCATTATCGCCCCTGCCATCTACCACCACCGCTTATCCGCCACCGCTTCGAATCCGTATGCATATACCACCACCGCTGTCATATACCACCATCGCTGCCATCTACAACCATATATCCACCACCAATCCGAGTTCTTGTCATATTAGGTTTGTTTTCGAGATCCATCTAGATTCCGATTCGTGTTTCCTTGCCGGAGTAGGTTTCGGAAAAAAAAAGTCCGGAAACCACCCTCCGTTTAGGCCCAAAATTTTTCAAAAACGCACTTGTCGAAAAATTTTCTGGCTATCCTATTTTTAGGTGTTTCTAAGCATTTTGAGACAGTCGCCGTTATAGAAAGTTTTTTTTGACCCGTTTCCAGTTTTTGGGTCCGGGTAGTCGAAAAAAAAATTTGTCAACAAAAAATTTCGTGCCCATCCTGTCAGTTTGACCTGGGAAGAGTTTTGAGACACTCGCCAATATAGTGATTTTTCGCAAAAAAAAACAGCGCAAAAAAAAGCAGCGCAAAAAAAAACAAAGAGCGAAAAAAATCCAGAGTGTGCTTTTCCCTTGTTTACGTGCCGCGCCGTGATTTTGTTGGTGTTCTAGGCTCGCGTCTCTAGCACAGTCTAGCCTAGGACCATCACAGTACCGTCGTTGAGCGTTTATTCAACTTTGCATCTCTGAATTGATTACTGCTGACCCTTTTTGCTACCATACTATAAGCCTTCCCAGCTCCACATACATCTACGTCGTGCGTTTGACTCTCCCTGGTAATTGCTCTATCCAAGCTTTGAGAGTTTTTGACGACAACGCTTGCCGATCAACGCCTGCTGCTGGGTAAGAACTGGTAAGAATTTGAGATTTGCTTGACGGATTTGTGACACCCACCACCACTTCTTAGTAGTCTGTAGGATCATATTCTTGTGTGTTTCTATTTGCTGCTAACCATGGTAGGATCACAAGCCGATGAGACTGATTGGGAGAACCTGAAGAACAAACAACTACATGATAAATTTCAGCAAATGATGAGTGGACAGGTGCAAGATGTGCTAAACAGATTTGAAGAGGCCATGGAGAAGATAGATGGCATGGAGAAGACATTCAAAACAAAGCTCGATAACAAGTTTAATGAATTGCTCGCGCGTCTTCCACCACCACCACCTGCTGCACCTAACGCACCTCTCCAACAACAACAACAACGCATCCTTCCGAATCAGTATGGACGAGCGAAGCGTGTTCCTATTGAGGATGGCCAAACTTCTGGTGCTGCTGTTCATGTTGTTGATGCTTCTTTGGCTCCTGCTATTGCTGCTGCTGGTACCCAGGAGGATGATGAGTATGCGGGCGATTATGAGGATGAGGTTGATCAAAATCAGCACTACGTGCAGCCACCTGCACGACCACCAGCAGGTCGACCTCAGGTATATATTCTTAATGGTAGGCCTGCACCTCCACCTCAGGTACGAGATGATGTCCATATTCCTAAACTGAAATTGAATATTCCACCATTTGAGGGTAGATATGTTCCTGATATATATCTTACTTGGGAGATAGAAACTGAACAACCTTTTTACATGTTTACAATATCCCGAGGAGAGACGGGTTGCTGCTGCTGTTTGTGCTTTCACTAGTTGATAGAGGCAAAGGTGTCCCGTCTTTCGATGAGATGATGGATATCGCTTTGGTGGAAGTCGACTTTGACGATCCGACTACGAACGTGCGAGGACGTCGCGCATTAGCAATCGCTAAACCAACTCCGAGAGGTTATTGACCACGCCGGAGCACGATCAACCTGACCACGAGGGTCTGTTTCCTGCGAGCAAACGAAGAACAAGCAAGAAACTAAGATTGCAATCTGGATATTGCAAATATAAGATGAAAGCTTTATTGATCAAGGTGGGGTTCTGTGACGCCTTTGTCTGGTCGTTGAACACAAACGAAGTACGCGAAGTTGCAGCTATGGCGAACTTTTAATCTAAACAAAACCCAAAGTCTAAATGGTGCCCTAAGGGCTGTATATATGGAGGAAGAGAGGGGGAATTTCGTGGCCCTTGGTGGAGGGGTCCGAAATCATCCCTATCTCTTGTTTCCCCACACATACGGACTCTAAAAATAGCCTATACTTATGTATTTCGAAATTACATGGGCCTGGCCCAATAAAAAGGTGACGCAACACCTATAATAGCCTCTGGACAAAATTTATGAAGTGACATCTTGTATATTTCGTCCAAGGCTTCATGCACTCGTTATGGAGGCTTCAAAGACCTGAAATCATCACTTGTAACTCCGTTCTTGTTCCCCTTGCGCATGCCATCATCTCCATGCTTGTTCTTGCTCCAATGTTCATCCTTCTCCAAGCTAGGCCCTTCATTTGTAAGCAAAACAAATGTATCCAATTTAGGCAGCATCATATTCTCATGAACATTAGAATCATTACCAAGAAACGAAAGTACCTGGTAATTTAGTTGGCGTGCGCGAGCTCTAGTAATTGGTCCAGTATGTATAGCAGCAGGGGCTGTGGGTGTAACAATGGTATGGATGTCCTCATCATCCTCCCCTTCTTGAAATGAAGTCGTCCTCGACGGAAGCTCATCTTCCTCACCCAAATAAGGCTTCAAATCTGCAATGTTAAAAGTGGGACTAACACCAAAATCTGCAGGCAGCTCAAGTTTATATGCATTATCATTTATTTTCTCTAACACCTTAAAGGGACCATCAGCCCGTGGCATGAGCTTTGATTTGCGCAAATCAGGAAATCTATCCTTACGCAAATGTAACCAAACAAGATCTCCAGGTGCAAACACAACATCTTTTCTACCCTTATCTCCAGCAAGTTTATATTTGGCATTCATACGCTCAATGTTTTCCTTAGTTAACTCATGCATTTTTAAAATCAATTCAGCATGTTGTTTAGCATCAAAATTAACCTTCTCTAAAGATGGAAGAGGCAACAAATCAATAGGTGCACGAGGTAGGAAACCATACACAACTTCAAAAGGGCACATCTTAGTAGTAGAATGCAATGAACAATTATAAGCAAATTCAATATGAGGCAAGCATTCCTCCCACATTTTCTTATTACTCTTCAAAACAACCCTAAGCATAGTAGACAATGTTCTATGGACTACTTCAGTTTGGCCATCAGTTTGGGGGTGACAAGTAGTACTAAAAAGCAATTTAGTCCCCAACTTAGCCCATAAACATCTCCAAAAGTGGCTAAGAAATTTAGTATCACGATCTGAAACAATAGTATTTGGCACACCATGCAAGCGAATAATTTCACGAAAGAACAAATCAGCAACATTAACAGCATCATCGCTTTTATGACATGGTATAAAGTGTGCCATTTTTGAGAATCTATCCACGACAACAAATATGCTATCCCTCCCCTTCTTTGTTCGAGGTAAACCTAAAACAAAGTCCATAGATATATCCTCCCATGGAACACTAGGAACAGGCAAAGGCATATATAAACCATGAGGATTGAGTCGTGGCTTAGCTTTTTGACATGTAGTGCAACGAGCAATAAAACGCTCAACATCCCGTCTCATCTTTGGCCAAAAGAAATGTGTAGCAAGTACGTCCTCCGTCTTCTTCATGCCAAAGTGTCCCATTAATCCTCCTCCATGCGCCTCCTGCAACAACAAAAGACGAACGGAGCTAGCTTGAATGCATAGCTTGTTAGCACGAAACACAAATCCATCGTTAACGAAAAACTTGTTCCACATTCTTCCTTCTTTACAATTCTGCATTACATCTTTAAAATCAGCATCATGCACATATTGATCTTTGATGGTCTCCAAACCAAATATTTTAACGTCAAGTTGTGAACGCATAGTATAGCGACGAGACAATGCATCAGCAATAACATTTTCTTTTCCCTTCTTGTGTTTAATTACATAAGGGAAAGTCTCAATGAATTCAACCCATTTAGCATGTCTACGATTCAGTTTAGCTTGACTTTTAATATGTTTCAAAGATTCATGATCAGAATGTATAAAAAATTCTTTGGGCCATAAATAATGTTGCCATGTTTCTAAAGTCCGAACAAGAGCATATAATTCTTTATTATAAGTAGAATAATTCAGACTAGGCCCACTCAATTTTTCAGAAAAGTATGCAACAAGTTTGCCATCTTGTAGTAACACACCTCCTAATCCAATTCCACTAGCATCACATTCAAGCTCAAAATTCTTATTAAAATCAGGAAGTTGGAGTAAAGGAGCATGTGTCAACTTATCTTTCAATACCGAGAAGGCTTCTTCCTGTGCGGTACCCCAAAGAAAAGGCACATCTTTCTTTGTAAGCTCATTGAGAGGTGCAGCAATGGTGCTGAAATCTCTCACAAAACGCCTATAGAATCCAGCGAGGCCAAGAAAACTCCTCACTTGTGTGACCGTTTTGGGCTGCGGCCAACTCTCAATAGCTTCAATCTTGGCTTTATCAACTTCAATTCCTTGTGGAGTAACAACATAGCCAAGAAAAGATACTCGGTCGGTGCAAAAGGTGCACTTCCCAAGGTTACCAAACAAACGTGCATGACGTAGAGCAATAAAAACATCACGTAAATGTTCCAAATATTCTTCCAAAGATCTGCTATAAATCAGTATATCATCAAAATAGACTACCACAAATCGTCCGATGAAAGCACGTAAAACTTCGTTCATTAGTCTCATGAAAGTACTAGGCGCATTAGTTAACCCAAAAGGCATGACTAACCACTCATATAATCCAAACTTAGTTTTAAATGCTGTTTTCCATTCATCCCCCAATTTCATACGAATTTGATGGTATCCACAACGCAAATCAACTTTGGAGAATATTGTAGAGCCACTCAATTCATCAAGCATATCATCTGATAGAGGCAAAGGTGTCCCGTCTTTCGATGAGATGATGGATATCGCTTTGGTGGAAGTCGACTTTGACGATCCGACTACGAACGTGCGAGGACGTCGCGCCTTAGCAATCGCTAAACCAACTCCGAGAGGTTATTGACCACGCCAGAGCACGATCAACCTGACCACGAGGGTCTGTTTCCTGCGAGCAAACGAAGAACAAGCAAGAAACTAAGATTGCAATCTAGATATTGCGAATATAAAATGAAAGCTTTATTGATCAAGGTGGGGTTCTGTGACGCCTTTGTCTGGTCGTTGAACACAAACGAAGTACGCGAAGTTGCAGCTATGGCGAACTTTTAATCTAAACAAAACCCAAAGTCTAAACCGATGCCCTAAGGGCTGCATATATGGAGGAAGAGGGGGGGAATTTCGTGGCCCTTGGTGGAGGGGTCCGAAATCAACCCTATCTCTTGTTTCCCCACACATACGGACTCTAAAAATAGCCTATACTTATGTATTTCGAAATTACATGGGCCTGGCCCAATAATAAGGTGACGCAGCACCTAAAATAGCCTCGGGACGAAATTTATGAAGTGGCATCTTGTATATTTCGTCCAAGGCTTCATGCACCCATTATGGTGGCTTCAAAGTCCTGAAATCATCACTTGTAACTCCGTTCTTGTTCCCCTTGCGCATGCCATCATCTCCATGCTTGTTCTTGCTCCAATGTTCATCCTTCTCCAAGCTAGGCCCTTCATTTGTAAGCAAAACAAATGTATCCAATTTAGGCAGCATCATATTCCCATGAACATTAGAATCATTCCAAGAAATGAAAGTACCTGGTAATTTAGTTGGCGTGCACGAGCTCTAGTAATTGGTCCAGTATGTATAGCAGCAGGGGCTGTGGGTGTAACAATTGTATTGATGTCCTCATCATCCTCCCCTTCTTGAAATGAAGTCGTCCTCGACGGAAGTTCATCTTCCTCACCCAAATAAGGCTTCAAATCTGCAATGTTAAAAGTGGGACTAACCCCAAAATCTGCAGGCAGCTCAAGTTTATATGCATTATCATTTATTTTCTCTAACACCTTAAAGGGACCATCAGCACGTGGCATTAACTTTGATTTACGCAAATCAGGAAATCTATTCTTACGCAAATGTAACCAAACAAGATCTCCAGGTGCAAACACAACATGTTTTCTACCCTTATCTCCAGCAAGTTTATATTTAGCATTCATGCGCTCAATGTTTTCCTTAGTTAACTCATGCATTTTTAAAATCAATTTAGCACGTTGTTTAGCATCAAAATTAACCTTCTCCGAAGATGGAAGAGGCAACAAATCAATAGGTGCATGAGGTAGGAAACCATACACAACTTCAAAAGGGCACATCTTAGTAGTAGAATGCAATGAACGATTATAAGCAAATTCAATATGAGGCAAGCATTCCTCCCACATTTTCTTATTATTCTTCAAAACAGCCCTAAGCATAGTAGACAACGTTCTATTGACTACTTCAGTTTGTCCATCAGTTTGGGGGTGACAAGTAGTACTAAAAAGCAGTTTAGTCCCCAACTTAGCCCATAAACATCTCCAAAAGTGGCTAAGAAATTTAGTATCACGATCTGAAACAATAGTATTTGGCACACCATGCAAGCGAATAATTTCACGAAAGAACAAATCAGCAACATTAACAGCATCGTCGCTTTTATGACATGGTATAAAGTGTGCCATTTTCAAGAATCTATCCACGACAACAAATATGCTATCCCTCCCCTTCTTTGTTCGAGGTAAACCTAAAACAAAGTCCATAGATATATCCTCCCAAGGAACACTAGGTACAGGCAAAGGCATATATAAACCATGAGGATTGAGTCGTGACTTAGCTTTTTGACATGTAGTGCAGCGAGCAATAAAACGCTCAACATCCCGTCTCATCTTTGGCCAAAAGAAATGTGTAGCAAGTACGTCCTCCGTCTTCTTCACGCCAAAGTGTCCCATTAATCCTCCTCCATGCGCCTCCTGCAACAACAAAAGACGAACGGAGCTAGCTGGAATGCATAGCTTGTTAGCACGAAACACAAATCCATCGTTAACAACAAACTTGTTCCACATTCTTCCTTCTTTACAATTATGCATTACATCTTTAAAATTAGCATCATGCACATATTGATCTTTGATGGTCTCTAAACCAAATATTTTGAAGTCAAGTTGTGAAAGCATAGTATAGCGACGAGACAATGCATCAGCAATAACATTTTCTTTTCCCTTCTTGTGTTTAATGACATAAGGGAAAGTCTCAATGAATTCAACCCATTTAGCATGTCTACGATTCAGTTTAGCTTGACTTTTAATATGTTTCAAAGATTCATGATCAGAATGTATAACAAATTCTTTGGGCCATAAATAATGTTGCCATGTTTCTAAAGTCCGAACAAGAGCATATAATTCTTTATCATAAGTAGAATAATTCAGACTAGGCCCACTCAATTTTTCAGAAAAGTATGCAACAGGTTTGCCTTCTTGTAATAACACTCCTCCTAATCCAATTCCACTAGCATCACATTCAAGCTCAAAAGTCTTATTAAAATCAGGAAGTTGGAGTAAAGGAGCATGTGTCAACTTATCTTTCAATACCGTGAAGGCTTCTTCCTGTGCGGTACCCCAAAGAAAAGGCACATCTTTCTTTGTAAGCTCATTGAGAGGTGCAGCAATGGTGCTGAAATCTCTCACAAAACGCCTATAGAATCCAGCGAGGCCAAGAAAACTCCTCACTTGTGTGACCGTTTTGGGCTGCGGCCAACTCTCAATAGCTTCAATCTTGGCTTTATCAACTTCAATTCCCTGTGGAGTAACAACATAGCCAAGAAAAGATACGCGGTCGGTGCAAAAGGTGCACTTCCCAAGGTTACCAAACAAACGTGCATCACGTAGAGCAATAAAAACAACACGTAAATGTTCCAAATGTTCTTCCAAAGATCTGCTATAAATCAATATGTCATCAAAGTAAACTACCACAAATCGTCCAATGAAAGCACGTAAAACTTCGTTCATTAATCTCATGAAAGTACTAGGTGCATTAGTTAACCCAAAAGGCATGACTAACCACTCATATAATCCAAACTTAGTTTTAAATGCTGTTTTCCATTCATCTCCCAATTTCATACGAATTTGATGGTAGCCACTACGCAAATCAACTTTGGAGAATATTGTAGAGCCACTCAATTCATCAAGCATATCATCTAGCCTAGGAATAGGATGACGATAACGAATAGTAATATTATTAATGCCTCTACAGTCAACACACATACGTGATGTACCATCCTTTTTCGGCACTAGAATAATAGGAACAGCACAAGGACTAAGGGATTCGCGTATATAACCTTTGTCGAGAAGCTCTTGTACTTGACGCATAATCTCCTTCGTCTCCTCTGGATTGGTACGGTATGGTGCACGGTTTGGCAGTGAAGCACCGGGAATTAAGTCAATCTGATGCTCAATCCCTCGAATAGGCGGTAATCCCGGTGGCACGTCTTGTGGAAAAACGTCAGCGAACTCTTGCAAAATGTTAGTGACAGCAGGAGGCAAAGAGGAAGGCACGTCCTCGAATGAAAATAATGCCTCTTTGCACACAAAAGCATAACAAACAGATTTGCTGAAATCTAGCTCATCAATATCAGATTTGGTGGCAAATAAACATGCACTTTTCAATTTAATTTCAGAAGCAACACTAGATGGTTTATTATTAGGCTTCATTTGTTGCTCAAATTCTTTTGCCACAATCTGATTTTCACTCTTATTCTTCTCTTGTTGTGCTTTATTAGCTCTATTAATATCATCTTTCAAAATGGAATCAGGAGTCATAGGAAGCAAAGTAATATTTTTATCCTTATGAACAAGAGTATAGTGATTGTTTCTACCATGGTGTACAGAATTTTTATCAAATTGCCATGGTCTACCAAGTAATAAGGAACATGCTTGCATAGGTACCACATCACAATCAACATAATCAGCATATGTAGAGATACTAAAATGCACACGAACAATACGTGTTACCTTAACCTTGCCGCTGTTGTTGAATCATTGGATGTAGTAAGGATGTGGATGTGGTCTTGTGGTGAGAGAAAGCTTCTCGACCATCTCCATGCTAGCCAAGTTGTTGCAGCTCCCTCCGTCTATGATGACGCGCACAGAACGTTCCTTCACAACTCCCTTGGTATGGAACAAATTGTGCCTCTGATTTTGCTCAGCTTGTGTGATCTGCACACTCAAAACACGTTGAGCAACTAAACATTCATACCTGTCAGCGTCTTCAGGAGCCATGTATTGCGTCTCATTATCAGAATCATCTCCACCATGTTCTTCACGTGTAATAAGAGCCAAAGTCTCCTCATCATAGTCACTAGCGGACTCATATCCACCATCCGCGGTAGCAATCATCACACGTGGAGATTTGCATTCTCTCGTATAATGACCTCCTCCCTTACAACGACGACAAATAATATCACTTGTGTGCCCTGTTGATGCTATGGAAGAAGAAGAACGCTGTGTAGGCCCCGCAGGTGCGCTCTTGGCAGATAATGGTGGTTGTGCCTGTTTTCTTGTATCATGGCTGGAGGTGGCACCTGATGGAGGTGCTGGTGCAGTTGAAGTAGAAGATGCACGTGGTGTCCATGATGAAGGTCGGCCTGCAGAAAAGTTAGTTCGCCCCAATGCTTGTCGATCCTGCACTTCACGTTCAGCTTTACAAGCAAGATGGAATAAACGAGTGATATTAGTATACTCCTTATAGTCTAGAATGGTCTGAATCTCTCTATTTAATCCACCCAGAAAACGTGCAAGCATAGCTTCATTCTCCTCAACAATACCACATCTAATCATGCCAGTTTGTAATTCCTGATAATATTCTTCTACAGAATTTTTTCCTTGTCTTAAACGCTGCAATTTTTGAAGCAATTCACGTTGATAATATGGTGGAACCCAACGCGTACGGATAGCAGTTTTCAAAGCAGCCCAAGTAGTTGGAATAGGATATAATCTACAATGTTCAGACCACCATACACATGCAAAACTAGTGAAAGCACAAACAGCAGCAGCAACTCGTCTCTCCTCAGGATATTGTAAACATGTAAATCGTTGTTCAGTTTCTAACTCCCAAGTAAGATATATATCAGGAACATATCTACCCTCAAAAGATGGAATATTCAATTTCAGTTTAGGAATATGGACATCATCGCGTACCTGAGGTGGTGGTGCAGGCCTACCATTACGAATATATACCTGAGGTCGACCTGCTGGTGGTGGTGCTGGTGGCTGCTCGTAGATCTGATTTTGATCAACCTCATCCTCATAATCGCCCGCATACTCATCATCCTCCTGGGTACCAGCAGGAGCAGTAGCAGGAGCCAAAGAAGCACCAACAGCAGTAGCAGCGGCACCAGAATTTTGTCCTCGCTCAATAGGAACACGCTGTGCTCGTCCATACTGATTCGGAAGGGGGCGTAGTTGTTGTTGTTGCAGAGGTGCGACAGGTGCAGCCGGTGGTGGAAGACGCGCAAGTAGTTCATTAAATCTGTTATCGAGCTTTGTTTCGAACATCTTCTCAAGGCCAGTAATCTTCTCCGTAGCCTCTTCAAAATTGTTCAGCACATCTTGCACCTGTTCAGTCATCATTTGCTGAAACTTATCATGAAGCTCCTTGTTCGATAAGTTCTCCCAGTCAATCTCGTCGGCTTGTGATCCTGGCATGGTTAGCAGCAATAGAAACACACAAGAATATGATCCTACAGACTACTAAGAAGTGGTGGTGGTGTATCACAAATCCGTCAAGCAAATCTCAAATTCTTACCAGTTCTTACCCAGCAGCAGGCGGTGATCGGCAACCGTTGTAGTCAAAAACTCTCAAAGCTTGGATAGAGCGATTACCAGGGAGAGTCAAACACACGACGTAGATGTATGTGGAGCTGGGAAGGCTTATAGTATGCTAGCAAAAAGGGTCAGCAATAATCAATTCAGAGATGCAAAGTTGAATAAACGCTCAACGACGGTACTGTGCTGGTCCTAGGCTAGACTGTGCTAGAGACGCGAGCCTAGAACACCAACAAAATCACGACGCGGCACGTAAACAAGGGAAAAGCACACTCTGAAATTTTTTCTTTTCGCTCTCTTTTTTTTTGCGCTCTTTTTTTTGCGCTGCTTTTTTTTTCCGAAACCTACTCCGGCAAGGAAACACGAATCAGAATCTAAATGGATCCCGAAAACAAACCTAATAAGCAAAGAACTCGGATTGGTGGTGGATATATGGTGGTGGTATATGGCAGCGGTGGTGGTAGCAGTGGTAGTATATGGATATGGATCGGTGGTGGTATATGGACACGGATTGGTGGTGGTATATGGATACGGATTGGTGGTGGTATTTGGATACGGATTCGGAGCGGTGGTGGTAGGTGACAGGGGCGATGATGATGGTGCGGTGGTGATAGAGGCAAAGGTGTCCCATCTTTCGATGAGATGATGGATATCGCTTTGGTGGAAGTCGACTTTGATGATCCGACTACGAACGTGCGAGGACGTCGCGCCTTAGCAATCGCTAAACCAACTCCGAGAGGTTATTGACCACGCCGGAGCACGATCAACCTGACCACGAGGGTCTGTTTCCTGCGAGCAAACGAAGAACAAGCAAGAAACTAAGATTGCAATCTGGATATTGCGAATATAAGATGAAAGCTTTATTGATCAAGGTGGGGTTCTGTGACGCCTTTGTCTGGTCGTTGAACACAAACGAAGTACGCGAAGTTGCAGCTATGGCGAACTTTTAATCTAAACAAAACCCAAGGTCTAAACGATGCCCTAAGGGCTGTATATATGGAGGAAGAGGGGGGAATTTCGTGGCCCTTGGTGGAGGGGTCCGAAATCAACCCTATCTCTTGTTTCCCCACACATACGGACTCTAAAAATAGCCTATACTTATGTATTTCGAAATTACATGGGCCTGGCCCAATAATAAGGTGACGCAGCACCTAAAATAGCCTCGGGACGAAACTTATGAAGTGGCATCTTGTATATTTCGTCCAAGGCTTCATGCACCCATTATGGTGGCTTCAAAGTCCTGAAATCATCACTTGTAACTCCGTTCTTGTTCCCCTTGCGCATGCCATCATCTCCATGCTTGTTCTTGCTCCAATGTTCATCCTTCTCCAAGCTAGGCCCTTCATTTGTAAGCAAAACAAATGTATCCAATTTAGGCAGCATCATATTCCCATGAACATTAGAATCATTCCAAGAAACGAAAGTACCTGGTAATTTAGTTGGCGTGCACGAGCTCTAGTAATTGGTCCAGTATGTATAGCAGCAGGGGCTGTGGGTGTAACAATTGTATTGATGTCCTCATCATCCTCCCCTTCTTGAAATGAAGTCGTCCTCGACGGAAGTTCATCTTCCTCACCCAAATAAGGCTTCAAATCTGCAATGTTAAAAGTGGGACTAACCCCAAAATCTGCAGGCAGCTCAAGTTTATATGCATTATCATTTATTTTCTCTAACACCTTAAAGGGACCATCAGCACGTGGCATTAACTTTGATTTGCGCAAATCAGGAAATCTATCCTTACGCAAATGTAACCAAACAAGATCTCCAGGTGCAAACACAACATGTTTTCTACCCTTATCTCCAGCAAGTTTATATTTAGCATTCATGCGCTGAATGTTTTCCTTAGTTAACTCATGCATTTTTAAAATCAATTCAGCATGTTGTTTAGCATCAAAATTAACCTTCTCTGAAGATGGAAGAGGCAACAAATCAATAGGTGCATGAGGTAGGAAACCATACACAACTTCAAAAGGGCACATCTTAGTAGTAGAATGCAATGAACGATTATAAGCAAATTCAATATGAGGCAAGCATTCCTCCCACATTTTCTTATTATTCTTCAAAACAGCCCTAAGCATAGTAGACAACGTTCTATTGACTACTTCAGTTTGTCCATCAGTTTGGGGGTGACAAGTAGTACTAAAAAGCAGTTTCGTCCCCAACTTAGCCCATAAACATCTCCAAAAGTGGCTAAGAAATTTAGTATCACGATCTGAAACAATAGTATTTGGCACACCATGCAAGCGAATAATTTCACGAAAGAACAAATCAGCAACATTAACAGCATCATCGCTTTTATGACATGGTATAAAGTGTGCCATTTTCGAGAATCTATCCATGACAACAAATATGCTATCCCTCCCCTTCTTTGTTCGAGGTAAACCTAAAACAAAGTCCATAGATATATCCTCCCAAGGAACACTAGGTACAGGCAAAGGCATATATAAACCATGAGGATTGAGTCGTGACTTAGCTTTTTGACATGTAGTGCAGCGAGCAATAAAACGCTCAACATCCCGTCTCATCTTTGGCCAAAAGAAATGTGTAGTAAGTACGTCCTCCGTCTTCTTCACGCCAAAGTGTCCCATTAATCCTCCTCCATGCGCCTCCTGCAACAACAAAAGACGAACGGAGCTAGCTGGAATGCATAGCTTGTTAGCACGAAACACAAATCCATCGTTAACAACAAACTTGTTCCACATTCTTCCTTCTTTACAATTCTGCATTACATCTTTAAAATCAGCATCATGCACATATTGATCTTTAATGGTCTCCAAACCAAATATTTTGAAGTCAAGTTGTGAAAGCATAGTATAGCGACGAGACAATGCATCAGCAATAACATTTTCTTTTCCCTTCTTGTGTTTAATGACATAAGGGAAAGTCTCAATGAATTCAACCCATTTAGCATGTCTACGATTCAGTTTAGCTTGACTTTTAATATGTTTCAAAGATTCATGATCAGAATGTATCTTTGGGCCATAAATAATGTTGCCATGTTTCTAAAGTCCGAACAAGAGCATATAATTCTTTATCATAAGTAGAATAATTCAGACTAGGCCCACTCAATTTTTCAGAAAAGTATGCAACAGGTTTGCCATCTTGTAATAACACACCTCCTAATCCAATTCCACTAGCATCACATTCAAGCTCAAAAGTCTTATTAAAATCAGGAAGTTGGAGTAAAGGAGCATGTGTCAACTTATCTTTCAATACCGTGAAGGCTTCTTCCTGTGCAGTACCCCAAAGAAAAGGCACATCTTTCTTTGTAAGCTCATTGAGAGGTGCAGCAATGGTGCTGAAATCTCTCACAAAACGCCTATAGAATCCAGCGAGGCCAAGAAAACTCCTCACTTGTGTGACCGTTTTGGGCTGCGGCCAACTCTCAATAGCTTCAATCTTGGCTGTATCAACTTCAATTCCTTGTGGAGTAATAACATAGCCAAGAAAAGATACTCGGTCGGTGCAAAAGGTGCACTTCCCAAGGATACCAAACAAACGTGCATCACGTAGAGCAATAAAAACAGCACGTAAATGTTCCAAATGTTCTTCCAAAGATCTGCTATAAATCAATATGTCATCAAAGTAAACTACCACAAATCGTCCAATGAAAGCACGTAAAACTTCGTTCATTAATCTCATGAAAGTACTAGGTGCATTAGTTAACCCAAAAGGCATGACTAACCACTCATATAATCCAAACTTAGTTTTAAATGCTGTTTTCCATTCATCTCCCAATTTCATACGAATTTGATGGTAGCCACTACGCAAATCAACTTTGGAGAATATTGTAGAGCCACTCAATTCATCAAGCATATCATCTAGCCTAGGAATAGGATGACGATAACGAATAGTAATATTATTAATGCCTCTACAGTCAACACACATACGTGATGTACCATCCTTTTTCGGCACTAGAATAATAGGAACAGCACAAGGACTAAGGGATTCGCGTATATAACCTTTGTCGAGAAGCTCTTGTACTTGACGCATAATCTCCTTCGTCTCCTCTGGATTGGTACGGTATGGTGCACGGTTTGGCAGTGAAGCACCGGGAATTAAGTCAATCTGATGCTCAATCCCTCGAATAGGCGGTAATCCCGGTGGCACGTCTTGTGGAAAAACGTCAGCGAACTCTTGCAAAATGTTAGTGACAGCAGGAGGCAAAGAGGAAGGCACGTCCTCGAATGAAAATAATGCCTCTTTGCACACAAAAGCATAACAAACAGATTTGCTGAAATCTAGCTCATCAATATCAGATTTGGTGGCAAATAAACATGCACTTTTCAATTTAATTTCAGAAGCAACACTAGATGGTTTATTATTAGGCTTCATTTGTTGCTCAAATTCTTTTGCCACAATCTGATTTTCACTCTTATTCTTCTCTTGTTGTGCTTTATTAGCTCTATTAATATCATCTTTCAAAATGGAATCAGGAGTCATAGGAAGCAAAGTAATATTTTTATCCTTATGAACAAGAGTATAGTGATTGTTTCTACCATGGTGTACAGAATTTTTATCAAATTGCCATGGTCTACCAAGTAATAAGGAACATGCTTGCATAGGTACCACATCACAATCAACATAATCAGCATATGTAGAGATACTAAAATGCACACGAACAATACGTGTTACCTTAACCTTGCCGCTGTTGTTGAACCATTGGATGTAGTAAGGATGTGGATGTGGTCTTGTGGTGAGAGAAAGCTTCTCCACCATCTCCATGCTAGCCAAGTTGTTGCAACTACCTCCGTCTATGATGACGCGCACAGAACGTTCCTTCACAACTCCCTTGGTATGGAACAAATTGTGCCTCTGATTTTGCTCAGCTTGTGTGACCTGCACACTCAAAACTCGTTGAGCAACTAAACATTCATACCTGTCAGCGTCTTCAGGAGCCATGTATTGCGTCTCATGATCAGAATCATCTCCACCATGTTCTTCACGTGTAATAAGAGCCAAAGTCTCCTCATCATAGTCACTAGCGGACTCATATCCACCATCCGCGGTAGCAATCATCACACGCGGAGATTTGCATTCTCTCGCATAATGACCTCCTCCCTTACAACGACGACAAATAATATCACTTGTGTGCCCTGTTGATGCCATGGAAGAAGAAGAACGCTGTGCAGGACCCGCAGGTGCGCTCTTGGAAGATAATGGTGGTTGTGCCTGTTTTCTTGTATCACGGTTGGAGGTGGCACCGGATGGAGGTGCTGGTGCAGTTGAAGTAGAAGATGCACGTGGTGTCCATGATGAAGGTCGGCCTGCAGAAAAGTTAGTTCGCCCCAATGCTTGTCGATCCTGCACTTCACGTTCAGCTTTACAAGCAAGATGGAATAAACGAGTGATATTAGTATACTCCTTATAGTCTAGAATGGTCTGAATCTCTCTATTTAATCCACCCAGAAAACGTGCAAGCATAACTTCATTCTCCTCAACAATACCACATCTAATCATGCCAGTTTGTAATTCCTGATAATATTCTTCTACAGAATTTTTCCCTTGTCTTAAACGCTGCAATTTTTGAAGCAATTCACGTTGATAATATGGTGGAACCCAACGCGTACGCATAGCAGTTTTCAAAGCAGCCCAAGTAGTTGGAATAGGATATAATCTACAATGTTCAGACCACCATACACATGCAAAACTAGTGAAAGCACAAACAGCAGCAGTGATAGAGGCAAAGGTGTCCCGTCTTTCGATGAGAAGGTGGATTTCACTTTGGTGGAAGTCGACTTTGACGATCCGACTACGAACGTGCGAGGACGTCGCGCCTTAGCAATCGCTAAACCAACTCCGAGAGGTTATTGACCACACCGGAGCACGATCAACCTGACCACGAGGGTCTGTTTCCTGCGAGCAAACGAAGAACAAGCAAGAAAATAAGATTGCAATCTGGATATTGCGAATATAAGATGAAAGCTTTATTGATCAAGGTGGGGTTCTGTGACGCCTTTGTCTGGTCGTTGAACACAAACGAAGTACGCGAAGTTGCAGCTATGGCGAACTTTTAATCTAAACAAAACCCAAAGTCTAAACGATGCCCTAAGGGCTGTATATATGGAGGAAGAGGGGGGAATTTCGTGGCCCTTGGTGGAGGGGTCCGAAATCAACCCTATCTCTTGTTTCCCCACACATACGGACTCTAAAAATAGCCTATACTTATGTATTTCGAAATTACATGGGCCTGGCCCAATAATAAGGTGACGCAGCACCTAAAATAGCCTCGGGACGAAACTTATGAAGTGGCATCTTGTATATTTCGTCCAAGGCTTCATGCACCCATTATGGTGGCTTCAAAGTCCTGAAATCATCACTTGTAACTCCGTTCTTGTTCCCCTTGCGCATGCCATCATCTCCATGCTTGTTCTTGCTCCAATGTTCATCCTTCTCCAAGCTAGGCCCTTCATTTGTAAGCAAAACAAATGTATCCAATTTAGGCAGCATCATATTCCCATGAACATTAGAATCATTCCAAGAAACGAAAGTACCTGGTAATTTAGTTGGCGTGCACGAGCTCTAGTAATTGGTCCAGTATGTATAGCAGCAGGGGCTGTGGGTGTAACAATTGTATTGATGTCCTCATCATCCTCCCCTTCTTGAAATGAAGTCGTCCTCGACGGAAGTTCATCTTCCTCACCCAAATAAGGCTTCAAATCTGCAATGTTAAAAGTGGGACTAACCCCAAAATCTGCAGGCAGCTCAAGTTTATATGCATTATCATTTATTTTCTCTAACACCTTAAAGGGACCATCAGCACGTGGCATTAACTTTGATTTGCGCAAATCAGGAAATCTATCCTTACGCAAATGTAACCAAACAAGATCTCCAGGTGCAAACACAACATGTTTTCTACCCTTATCTCCAGCAAGTTTATATTTAGCATTCATGCGCTGAATGTTTTCCTTAGTTAACTCATGCATTTTTAAAATCAATTCAGCACGTTGTTTAGCATCAAAATTAACCTTCTCCGAAGATGGAAGAGGCAACAAATCAATAGGTGCATGAGGTAGGAAACCATACACAACTTCAAAAGGGCACATCTTAGTAGTAGAATGCAATGAACGATTATAAGCAAATTCAATATGAGGCAAGCATTCCTCCCACATTTTCTTATTATTCTTCAAAACAGCCCTAAGCATAGTAGACAACGTTCTATTGACTACTTCAGTTTGTCCATCAGTTTGGGGGTGACAAGTAGTACTAAAAAGCAGTTTAGTCCCCAACTTAGCCCATAAACATCTCCAAAAGTGGCTAAGAAATTTAGTTTCACGATCTGAAACAATAGTATTTGGCACACCATGCAAGCGAATAATTTCACGAAAGAACAAATCAGCAACATTAACAGCATCATCGGTTTTATGACATGGTATAAAGTGTGCCATTTTCGAGAATCTATCCACGACAACAAATATGCTATCCCTCCCCTTCTTTGTTCGAGGTAAACCTAAAACAAAGTCCATAGATATATCCTCCCAAGGAACACTAGGTACAGGCAAAGGCATATATAAACCATGAGGATTGAGTCGTGACTTAGCTTTTTGACATGTAGTGCAGCGAGCAATAAAACGCTCAACATCCCGTCTCATCTTTGGCCAAAAGAAATGTGTAGCAAGTACGTCCTCCGTCTTCTTCACGCCAAAGTGTCCCATTAATCCTCCTCCATGCGCCTCCTGCAACAACAAAAGACGAACGGAGCTAGCTGGAATGCATAGCTTGTTAGCACGAAACACAAATCCATCGTTAACAACAAACTTGTTCCACATTCTTCCTTCTTTACAATTCTGCATTACATCTTTAAAATCAACATCATGCACATATTGATCTTTGATGGTCTCCAAACCAAATATTTTGAAGTCAAGTTGTGAAAGCATAGTATAGTGACGAGACAATGCATCAGCAATAACATTTTCTTTTCCCTTCTTGTGTTTAATGACATAAGGGAAAGTCTCAATGAATTCAACCCATTTAGCATGTCTACGACTCAGTTTAGCTTGACTTTTAATATGTTTCAAAGATTCATGATCAGAATGTATAACAAATTCTTTGGGCCATAAATAATGTTGCCATGTTTCTAAAGTCCGAACAAGAGCATATAATTCTTTATCATAAGTAGAATAATTCAGACTAGGCCCACTCAATTTTTCAGAAAAGTATGCAACAGGTTTGCCATCTTGTAATAACACACCTCCTAATCCAATTCCACTAGCATCACATTCAAGCTCAAAAGTCTTATTAAAATCAGGAAGTTGGAGTAAAGGAGCATGTGTCAACTTATCTTTCAATACTGTGAAGGCTTCTTCCTGTGCGGTACCCCAAAGAAAAGGCACATCTTTCTTTGTAAGCTCATTGAGAGGTGCAGCAATGGTGCTGAAATCTCTCACAAAACGCCTATAGAATCCAGCGAGGCCAAGAAAACTCCTCACTTGTGTGACCGTTTTGGGCTGCGGCCAACTCTCAATAGCTTCAATCTTGGCTTTATCAACTTCAATTTCCTGTGGAGTAACAACATAGCCAAGAAAAGATACTCGGTCGGTGCAAAAGGTGCACTTCCCAAGGTTACCAAACAAACGTGCATCACGTAGAGCAATAAAAACAGCACGTAAATGTTCCAAATGTTCTTCCAAAGATCTGCTATAAATCAATATGTCATCAAAGTAAACTACCACAAATCGTCCAATGAAAGCACGTAAAACTTCGTTCATTAATCTCATGAAAGTACTAGTTGCATTAGTTAACCCAAAAGGCATGACTAACCACTCATATAATCCAAACTTAGTTTTAAATGCTGTTTTCCATTCATCTCCCAATTTCATACGAATTTGATGGTAGCCACTACGCAAATCAACTTTGGAGAATATTGTAGAGCCACTCAATTCATCAAGCATATCATCTAGCCTAGGAATAGGATGACGATAACGAATAGTAATATTATTAATGCCTCTACAATCAACACACATACGTGATGTACCATCCTTTTTCGGCACTAGAATAATAGGAACAGCACAAGGACTAAGGGATTCGCGTATATAACCTTTGTCGAGAAGCTCTTGTACTTGACGCATAATCTCCTTCGTCTCCTCTGGATTGGTACGGTATGGTGCACGGTTTGGCAGTGAAGCACCGGGAATTAAGTCAATCGGATGCTCAATCCCTCGAATAGGCGGTAATCCCGGTGGCATGTCTTGTGGAAAAACGTCAGCGAACTCCTGCAAAATGTTAGTGACAGCAGGAGGCAAAGAGGAAGGCACGTCCTCGAATGAAAATAATGCCTCTTTGCACACAAAAGCATAGCAAACAGATTTGCTGAAATCTAGCTCATCAATATCAGATTTGGTGGCAAATAAACATGCACTTTTCAATTTAATTTCAGAAGCAACACTAGATGGTTTATTATTAGGCTTCATTTGTTGCTCAAATTCTTTTGCCACAATCTGATTTTCACTCTTATTCTTCTCCTGTTGTGCTTTATTAGCTCTATTAATATCATCTTTCAAAATGGAATCAGGAGTCATAGGAAGCAAAGTAATATTTTTATCCTTATGAACAAGAGTATAGTGATTGTTTCTACCATGGTGTACAGAATTTTTATCAAATTTCCATGGTCTACCAAGTAATAAGGAACATGCTTGCATAGGTACCACATCACAATCAACATAATCAGCATATGTAGAGATACTAAAATGCACACGAACAGTACGTGTTACCTTAACCTTGCCGCTGTTGTTGAACCATTGGATGTAGTAAGGATGTGGATGTGGTCTTGTGGTGAGAGAAAGCTTCTCCACCATCTCCATGCTAGCCAAGTTGTTGCAGCTCCCTCCGTCTCTTATGACGCGCACAGAACGTTCCTTCACAACTCCCTTGGTATGGAACAAATTGTGCCTCTGATTTTGCTCAGCTTGTGTGACCTGCACACTCAAAACACGTTGAGCAACTAAACATTCATACCTGTCAGCGTCTTCAGGAGCCATGTATTGCGTCTCATGATCAGAATCATCTGCACCATGTTCTTCACGTGTAATAAGAGCCAATGTCTCCTCATCATAGTCACTAGCGGACTCATATCCACCATCCGCGGTAGCAATCATCACACGCGGAGATTTGCATTCCCTCGCATAATGACCTCCTCCCTTACAACGACGACAAATAATATCACTTGTGTGCCCTGTTGATGCCATGGAAGAAGAAGAACGCTGTGCAGGCCCCGCAGGTGCGCTCTTGGCAGATAATGGTGGTTGTTCCTGTTTTCTTGTATCACGACTGTAGGAGGCACCTGATTGAGGTGCTGGTGCAGTTGAAGTAGAAGATGCACGCGGCGTCCATGAGGAAGGTCGGCCTGCAGAAAAGTTAGTTCGCGCCAATGCTTGTCGATCCTGCACTTCACGTTCAGCTTTACAAGCAAGATGGAATAAACGAGTGATATTAGTATACTCCTTATAGTCTAGAATGGTCTGAATC